>NC_056524.1:176102572-176277760 GCF_019175285.1 Sceloporus undulatus
AACTTGTTTTGTATTATAAATCAATAATCTTAGTCTCCTGAAAAAATCAGTCTGCAAACATTCAATCTCCTTATTAAAGGCTGGAATCCAGGTGAATATGCTATAAAGTAACTGTGGTCTTAATTTGGCCTTGTAAATCTTTAAGGCCACTAGAATATCCTGGTTACCTTTTTTATAATAAAAAGATTGTATAACCGCCAATGATCTTTTCCCTATTTGTATTACTTTATCTCTCTGTTCACTCCACTGCCTGTTAAAATGAAAAAGGACGCCAAGGTAAACATACTTTTTGACCTGCTCAATTGTTTGATTACCAACCTTCCATGTTCTTGGTACAAATCTCTTAGAAAATATCAATATTTTGGATTTCTCAAAGTTTACCAGTAGGTGAAATTTGTCACAATATTCAGAGAATCTTTTCAAGGCTCTTACCATACCCACCTGAGATAGAGTAATAAAGCATCTTCAGCATATTGGAGAACAATAAGTGGACAATTTCCCAATGAAGGTGGGTGAGAATCTACTGTGGTCATAAAGGCAAGTAGATCAGCCACAAATAGATTAAACAGATGAGGAGCCAACACACAACCCTGTCTGACTCCTATACCAGAGTAGATAGGGTCTGTTAATAGGCCCGATTCAGAAAATTTCACTCTACAATAATTATTTGTGTAGAGTTCGCTTATAAGAAGCAACAGTTGAGGATCTATATTAATCCTACCCAACTTGTCCCAAGTAAAGGCCAGTGAATTGAATCAAAAGCAGCTTTCAGATCAATAAAAGCCTCATATAATTTACCTTAAGGTGTGATAAGTATTTGTTTATGAGGAATGAAAGCACTTTTATGTGATCCACAGAGGACATATGTCTTCTAAAACCTGCTTGCTCTGGACCTGTCAAAGCCTGTGCAATCATCCAACTCTGTAATTTCAAATCCAGATAAATCAATAATGAATGAAAAAAAATTCAGCCTCAGAAATTATCATTAACTATCAAAATAGTTTCAGATTTTTAGTTTTTTTGTGTGTTTTTTGGGCTATGTGGCCATGTTCTAGAAGAGTTTATTCCTGACATTTCGCCTACATCTGTGGCTGGTGTCTTCAGAGAATGCTAGCATGGAAGAGAGTTGGATATATATATATATACACACACACACACACACACACACACACACACACACACACACACACATACTGTGTGACCCAGGGTAGGGAGGAGTGATTTCCACATTAATCTGTGTATTGTTATGCTGTTGATGGCAAGACCTCCGGGTGGAAGAATATGCAAAGAGGATTAGTATCTGCTTAATTAGTGATCATTGTCTGCTGGGAAACCCCTGACCCTGGGAGATTTCTCATTTGCATTTGTTGTGTCTTCATTTTGCTATTTTTCAAGACTGGTTTACATTAAGGGTTTCCTCTTTTCTGTTGAAGTTGTCCAAGTGTTTGTGGATTTCAATGGTGTCCCTGTGGCACACAAGAGACGTCACCGCGCCACTTCAGAGCGCTAATGGTGCCTTAGAAACAGTGCGGAAAGGAGCTGCATTTTGCTGCTCCTTTTTGGAGTGGATCATTGCTGCACCAACGTTCCGGGGCAGAAAGGGGCGTCTTGCCACCCCTTCCTGTCCATCTGTACAGAGCCTCAGTCTGCAGTGTCTCTCATGTTCCTTGATTCGTGTTTGAACACTGTGTTTGGTGGTCCCTGTGTAGACTTGTCCACAGCTGCATGGTATGCAGTAAACTTCTGCAGCTGTGAGAAGAGGGTATCTCTTGTCTTTCACTGAGTGCAGCATTTGTTGCATGTTCTTGGTCGGTTTGTAAACCATTTGGAGGTTGTGTTTCCTCACCAGTTTCCCTATTCTGTCCATGATTCCTTTGATGTATGGTAAAAATATCTTCCCTTTAGATGGTTGCTTGTCTTCACTCCTCTGGGTTTTTCTGAGTCTCACAGCCCTTCTGATGTCTGAGCTGTAATAACCATTAGCCTGTAGAGCCCGGTCTAGGTGTTCAATTCATCTTCAAAGAAGTGGGGTGGTCTCCCTGTTCACCAAAGTCCCCATAATGGACACCATGGCACTTATCCAACAAATTTTTCCAGAAGACATCACAGCCCTATTCAAATATTGCCTCATCACAAGCTATTTCCAGTGGGACAATGGATTTTATGAGCAGAGAGATGAGGTAGCAATGGATAGCCCTCTGAGCCCTGTGATAGCAAACATTTACATGGAACACTTTCAAAAGCAAGCCCTGAAAACAGCACCAAAAGAAGCCCACAACCTCGTACCGATATATGGATATAGTCACCTATTATAACACTTTCACTATTTGGAGCCATGGAGAAGAAGATCTGGCTGTTTCTGAACCATCTGAACAACATGTACCCTAACATCCAATTCACAATGGAAAAAAGAAAAGGAAGGAACATTGCCATTCTTGGATGTCCTAGTCATCTGCAAACCGAACCAACAGTTGGGCCACACAGTATACAGAAAACATACACACACAGAGAAATACCTGCACAAGAACTCCAACCATCACCCAAGGCAAAAAAGAAACACAACAGATCTGTGATCCCCACTTCTAGGAAGATGAATTGAAGCACTTAGACCATGCTCTACAGGCTAATGGTTATTCCAGCTCTGAAAAACCCACAAAAAAACTATGGATGCCGGCCATGAAAGCCTTTGACTTCACAGTTTCAGATTCTGTTTATATTCTGAACCTTGTGGCCATAGTTTCCAAGAATGAGATTAAAGTAAAATATTTTTAGCAGTCATATTTAATTTTTTTATCATACTTGATTAGTTACATGTAGTAAATCATTAATATCTAAAATTTGAAAACATTCTTTTGTTACTTGGAACAACTGGTTACTGTATGATTTTAGTGTCATTTATTTATTTACTTCTTTAATAAATTTCTTAGTCACTCTTCAAGCTAGCAGTCTTACAAAGGCAGTGTACAATAAGGTATACAATTCTAAATTAACAGAACAAGTTCTTAAAATCATTACTCAGTTTTAAATGTGTTCAAGTGAATCATGTAAAAAAGTCAAATCTAAAACTTAGATAACCATCAAAGGCAGCATATATAATGAAAAAAATTATTTCAGTTTCAAGTCATCTGCCTGTCCTGCAGAGAAAACCAAGCTCTATAAGGAACAGTTAAAGGAGCGGGTATGATTAAATTGCAGAAAAATGAGAAATTGTATTATTATTTTATTGCTCTTAATTTTATTTATACCCCACTTTCCCCCAAAACTCCACTGTAATTTCACTCCACTGGTTCAGGTCCTACTTTTTGACACATCAGAAAAACAAGTTTGCCCCATCTTCTATATGACAGTCCTTCAGAATGGACTTATCAGAAAAAGGCAGGGAAGAGGAGGAACGGGCACGTGCATGCCTCTTCCACCTTCTCCCTCGCCCAATGCCTGAGGAAATGGCGTCAAGTGCCATTTCCGGCACATGTGGCATAGGTTTGTCATCACTGTCCTATACCATGAGGATTCACCCTTCTTTAGGTCGGTCTGGTAGAGGCTGAAGACATGCAGTGAAGCCACAGGAAGTGGTGTGGAGCAAAAATTTCCCCTGCCCTCCCTCCAGTTACCTGCCACTGCTATAAAGAAATATAATACATACTATTCACAAAGTGAGTAATAAGATCTTTCTGATTTTTTCTTAAGTATGCATAATTCTCTGTTTGTTTGCTCATTATTTCTTTTATGCTTTCCAAAATTCATATTCTCACAAAATCTTTAACAGCATTTCTGGCAGATACATTTGTTCTCTGCTTTCCTTTGCAGAAAAGAAAGGCACAGGTACCCTGCACCTGTAATAAGAAGGTTTAGCAGATATCTTTGGCTTCACTTTGGTGTTTAATTGTCTGTATAAGCCTTTTACTGCCTCATATGCTTCATCAAGAACATTATCTTTTAATTTAAATAATTAGCTTCTTTAGGTCATGCAGAACATTGAATATATAGTCCATTGTATCATATTAACAACAGGATTGTATTAGCTCAAGGTCTGTTTAGTTTAAAGAGAAAATATAACAGAAACTTACCATTTTTATACTGCCAGATGAAAAATTACCACAAAGGGCACTGGAAAATCTTTGTAGTAAGACAAAGACATCTGTGGAGCAAAGTCACATACTGTATTATAACAGTAACCCCAATTTACATTTTGTTATCTCCTTGCCATATCATGAAGTCAGATATATAGGTAATGTGTTAGACCATTCTGGAGAAAATCATGATCTGCATGCAAAGCACCCTGCAAGCATTTATTATTATGTCAGTGCAAGTATTATAGGACATTCCAGAATAGAAAGAGGTGAAGATGAATTCTGATATTCCCTCCCCCTTGCACCTGAACAGGTGGAATAGGTGTTGCTAAAGGCAGAGGCAAGAGGGAATAGGTTAGCCATAAAACAGCACAGCAAACAGTTGTGAAGGAGGGATGAATGATACTGAGTGAGAGTGGTAATCTTTCATTGAATTATACCCACAATCCTGTTTTATAAACAAACAAAACATTAAGATGAGCTCCGATTAAAAATATACTAACAATCCATCACTTTCCTGAAGATGCCATAGAAAGTTTAAATAAAATTTTACTCCTAGGTTATCAGTAGTTTCTTACAGTTTAATTCTCATGGGAAGGGCCATTCTTCATAATGCACTGACTTCAATCACTTCTAGTTTAAATTCACCACCTTTCTTGGCCATTCCTTGACCTGTCACTTGCAGTTAACAACTCTAATCTCAAGTCACACAAATAAGAAATAATTCTTTCTCTCTCTTTCTCTCTCAACACACACACACATTATATATAAATTATAATTTGCTATATTTATAAAATTAAGTGGTCATTATCTTTCTAACAAGCTCCTTGTTTACATAAAATCATTGCAGTTATACTGCCAGACAGTTCCAATGACATGACTTCATTGGATTGTAAGCCTGAAGGCAGGAAACTAAGGTCTGCTGCTGGCGCTGCTGTTTGCTCCGCAAGGGAGCTGCAGCAGCCAAACCGCGTGGCTCCTGCGCCGAACAAAAAAGAAGCTCCAAAATAGAGCTTCTTCTCACATCGCAGTTATGACGCCGCGAGGCGCCAATGGCGCCCTCGCGACATCATAAGCGCCGCGCAACATGTGGACGCACAGCGTCCGCTACATCAAGATGGCAGCGGCCATGTGGAACGGCGGCCGCCATTTGTTACGGACAGAGTCCGTAACAGGAGTAGGGGCGTCTAGAAGAGACGCCCCTTTTTTAAACTGGGACGTCCTGGGGACGTCCCAAATGGCGGTATGTAACCCGCCTAAATCTTTTTGGTTGTTTTTTTACTTATAAAGCTCCATGTACAGTGATGGTGCTATATAAATAAATGTTGTTGTTGATGATGATATACCTACACTCTTAGGCATTTCTAGCAAGTATATTTGCATTATAAAGCACATGAGAAACACCCAGGCTTCCAGGCAATCTTTTGAAAAATGTGAGAAAAGATGGTCCACAAAAGTGGTTTAAGTTTTAAAATATGTGCATTTAAATTATGGAATAGTCCATATTTCACCAGCTGTAGATTACACAAATAAATTGGATTATGAAGTCACAATATGCCTGGTGCACTTGTCACGGTGCCATGACCATGGCCCCTTTATTTGTTGAGTATTTGTTTCATTTATTAAGAGAGAGTAGAGTAATCACAAGCAAAGTAATTAGCATTTGCAAGTAGAAGATGAGCAACAGCCAGTCCCACACAGAGTGTACAAGAGGAACAAACCTTTCATGCTCATGTTTAGGTCCATATGCTCAGGCTAGGCCCACAATCAGTGTTGCTTTCAGTGAGATCAAGAATGGGAGCAGGAGAGCCAGTGTGTGATACAATTTCTCTCATCCCATTGACTGAGTGTTATGTCCAATGCATAATAATCCCATTACTTGTTTAACACTGTGGAGGCAGCCAAAGAGAGTTATCAGTCTCTTTGTGGGCTGCGTTGACATGGTGGGTCATCAGCTGTCTTATATCAAAGAAAATATGGTGGGCCATAAACTGTGCTTTATCAAAGAAAATATGAACTAATCCTGGAACCAGGCTTGACTCATTACTGCAAAAAAGAAGTGAAATCTGCTGTGGCTATTCATATGGCTAGTGTCTGTATTCCTGACAAACTACTTTGTACCCTTGAGTATCAGATGCATGAAGAGGCTATTGAGTCTTATGCCCTGGACTCTTATGCAGTTGGAATGTACATCACATGTATATTTGTAGTGCTTCCTACAGTCAGGATTCTCTTCTCTGTTAAGGGAACCTACATGCATATTTATTTCAGGCTGATGCTAGTTGGAGAGCAAGGCACGTAAACTAATTTTTCATCCTTAATACAAAATGGATGTCACAAAATTACTGTGTTTCAAAAGAGTAGGAGAGAGTCTATTTCCCCCATAAGCTTTACTTTCTTAAGTATTAAATATTAGGTCAGCTTTCCCCAATTTGCTGCTTCTCTGATTCCTTCAGGTTTTGACCATACTAGCCAAGGCTGGTAATAGGTAGAGTCCAACATATCAGGAGGACAACAAATCCATTAAGCTAAGAAGTGCAGGGGTCAAATCTTAGTGTCTTGCAGAATCCTAGTTGTCTACTTTTCTAGTTGGGGAGAGGGGAAACTATTTTCTTTTTCAGACTGCTCATCAAAATTCATAGGAGTGTGCTGGCAGTGAAATGTTTCATTTTTTTATTTGCTTTTAGTTTTGTGGTTTCATTCATTTCATTTTCCATGTTTTGGAAGTATATTCAGTCCCCCCCCTCCCAAGTTCATTAGTGCATCTGTTCTTATGTTGGTTTCAATGGGAGATACAGCTGTTCTTCTACTTTTCAGCATTTTCCATCCAAATAGCATGAAGTCTTCTGCTAGCTCCCTGGGGCATGAAACATGCCATTTTTATACAGATTGAATAAATAGCAATATAAAAGGGCCACACATCCTATAAACTTACCATTACTTTCAGTATGAAGCACACCTGCAGCTCTCATGGTTATAACTTCTGTGTATTTGATCATATTGACATGCAGTTTTTAGAAATTGCCACACAGATACTAGTCTTTCCTGCTTTCAAACAGAGATAGAGAAACAGGCATTAAAAGAAACACTCTAACATATAACTGTGTCCTCTCTCCCCCATCTCAATAACCTATCTGTGATTTGAACAGTTTTTTTCCAAATAGAGACTTCTCCTTTGCTAATTTCTCTATTCTTTCTCATCTCCCTTTTTCTTTGACTCTTTTGTGAACTGTGTATAGGATTATACCTTATTTCAGTGCAAAGCAATAAAAAATAGGCATTTTTGTTTCAATTTTATTAATCAAATGTCCCATTTGTTGATAAATTCATTTAATTTGCCTTTCATTTCTTGGATAAAAGTATTCTTCTGTAAGTGTTTACATAACAGATAAAACAGTGCTATTATAGTGTGATTCAATCTTTCCCAGCCTGGTGCACATATAGAAAGCAACAGATTGGGTATAGGCTGATCTAATTGACTTCCAGATCATTACCTGTTGGTTTACCCATAACATCTGTTTTATCTTCATCTTGTATAACATGTCATTAGCTATCAAGTCCCCTATTGACTGGTGGCTGTGTTATCTCTTCAAATTGCTTGCAGTCTCCCAAGCGTTATTTCCATGTTGCAGACTTCATTGAAATGAATGAGGAATGCAAAAGCTTGAGCTGAGCAGCCAATAACCATTGGACCAGTTTTAGACAACCTTAGCTCTTATCTGGCTGTCTCTAAAATATATGTCCCATTGTATCCTTCTCTGACCTTATTGGTGTTTACTGTACTTGTCTCCTTTTTTGCAATGTCATTGTCAACTTCTTGTAGGGTACACTCCTTTAATTATTATAAAGATGATTTGTCACTTTAGATTTTGATGGAAAGGTGTTGGCTGATCTTACTAGAGATAAGATGACAGCTCAGAGATGGCTTCAGGAAAACTTGTCAGTCTTTATTTTCACTATGGCATAATTCCAAGGCTAGAAAAGACAGGGTTCATAGTCAGACTTCATGGACAATCCCGCAGTATGGCACTCTTCATATATACTTAGGCATGAAATCTGAGAAGAAAAGTATGTCTTTGTCTACTGCTTTCAGATTCTTTCTGAATCAAGAAATACAACAAAATTTCTCTAATAACATCAACATATAAAAATAGAAAAGCCTCACTTTGAATTTTGATCAACAGTGACAAGAAAGTATATAATGGGTACATTCCAGTAAAAAATTGTTCATATAAATATTTGACTTTCTTGTTCGAAAAATTAGAAAGTATAACCTTATGGGACCTTTAGAACTTTTGTGTTAGATAAGAATCAAGGTTTCATTGGAATCATTGCAATTTTTTCAGTTTTCACATTTGATACGCCTCTTAATTTGTACCAAGAGAAAATCACGAGGAGAAGGCTACAAAGGCACATGTTGTCAGAAAAGGGATGGATTATCCAATGACTTTCATTAATGTTTTACTTCTACACCAAGAAATTGTAGGGTGACAGCAAAGGGGGAAAACCTGAGAGAAGTCAAACTGGATTTGACATGGACACTGTGTGAATGCTTTTTCCATGGAGCTAATGATATCAAAATTGACTTTCCCAGCATTTTACCTTTGGATTGCCAGGACACAGAGATTATGATTACATCTTGGATCCCAATGTGAACAGTATGGATTTTTCTATTGCCCTCAGTGCTCAAGCTCAAAAGCTCACCAGGGAAACAACTCAAGAAAAAAGACTCAAGAGTGCATTTCTCTTCTGAATGAATAAATAAAAACACTATTGCCTGTACACTAAGGATTCAGGAAGAGGTTCTGAGGGTTCTATTTGTTAGACCAAACTCTGGGTTTCCAGGTGTTTTGACGGCATCTCCTAGAATCCCAGACCATTTGCCAATGGCTTCTGGGAGCTGAAGTCCAAAATTCCTGGAGGACCAGAGTTTGGGAATCACTATGTTAGATCAACTTGAAGCATAGCTGCTCTCTCTCTCTCTTTTAAGTAATTATCCATTGTAATGTAAACTTTAATTTATTTCAAATTTATTTAGGAGATGAAATAGTGACTGTTTCAACTTTGACTGAGTATACAAACAAGGTTGCTGGGAAAATTTAGCCTACATTGAGTGCTTCATCCAAACTTCTTCTAGTCAAGGAAAGGGAGTTGAGTAAACAGAAAAAGATAGAAGTTGACAATGTATGCACAAGAAAAATAGTAGTCTGAATCGTGATGCAGAAAGCCACATTCACTCACCTTTGTTGTAGCAAATCTGGGGGATTCCTGTTGTCATGTACCTTTAACTCAACATCAACTGCTGAAACCCTATCCTAAGGTTTTCTTCATAACATTTCTTTGGTAGAGGTTTTCCACTGCCTTCCCCTTAGGCTGAAGCAAGTGTGATTTACCCGAGGACACCCAGTGGGTTTCCATTGCTGAATGGGAATTCACACCAGTAAGAGCGGCGGAGCTGAAGGATGCATTCTTCAGGTGGAGCAATTGGTTGAGCCAGTACACAAGTAACTAAGTAGCTGATGTAAAATACTGGCACTATATTTTGAAGATACTCCATCAAACAGATTGTCTTTTCCATATATTTTTCATATTAAACAGATATTTAATCATGCTTATCTTCTATTTTATGAGTCACTCATACAAAAAGCATTATTAAATATCTGATTGAGATGGAGAAAAATCAACATATCAGTTAATCCAAGTACATAACTAATATTCCCACTAAATTATTTTCAGTGTTTTTGAAATAAATACACATAGAAGTTTCAAAAGCCTTCTATTTGAAGAGAGAAATTACAAAAGATTTGTACATTTTTTCAATGACTTATTTTGGGACTTTAAAAAACAAAAGCATTGCATTTTGCTTAAAATACAGCATTTTCGGTACAAAATGGGCTTTTCTGCAGATAAGCAATGTGGATTATAAATGTCTTCCAGTTTAGTCTAAGAAGTTGTATTACTAGTTCCATCCAAGAATTTTATAAAGGTTTACTGTATATACTCATGTATAAGTTGACCTCATGTATAAATCGAGGGCAGGTTTTTTTAGCCATATTATAGATTTTAATATGCTCCATGGATAAATCAAGGGTAAAACTTAGGGGCAGCTTCCATTTTTCCACCCAGACAGTCATAAAGGCCTTTTGCCACTTTACTCAGAGAAAGGCATGATTCCTTTTTTGATAAAAGTTAAGATACAGTATTAACTCTTATAAAAAAAGAAATCATCCTCTTCTCTGAGACAAGTGGTGAAAGAGAGGTTAGTCCATCCTGGAAGAAGCTAAAAGAAGCACCAACAGCATCTACTCTCTCCACTGTGGTGCTTCTTCTGGTCTTTTTGAATACCTGGGTCAGAAAATGGAAGTGGCTCTTTGCCATTTCCCCTCAAAGGAGTACCAACAGAGTAGAGGAAGTTGATGCTTCTTTTATGTTCTCCCAGGATGGACTGTTCTCTCACCTTTCCCCACTCAACTCAGAGAAGGGGATGATTATTCTTTTTATAACAACTTAAATTTTGATAAAATACCTTTTGATAAAATATAATTACAATACTCACACTGACCCATTCATAAGTCGACACAGGGTTTTTGAGTTGATGTTTTAACTAAACTTTCTAGATTTATAAACAACCATACAATAATTCCGCAAAATGCATTCTATTCATCTTACATACATTGTGCTTGTTTCTTTTCCTCTCTTTTAAGATAACAAAGCCTTCTTTTTTAAAAAATGGACTGCATAGCCATAACTTTTTATTCAAAGAAAATAACTGAACTTTTAAAACTATAATTTTGTGTAATTTTGATTGTTCATATATAAATTTCACAAGCACTGACTGCCTCTCCTTCTGGTAAAATTACTGTTATATACAGTCTTCCTAGACTCTTAATATAATTCTTCAAAGGTCATTCGAATAATTTTTTTAAAGTAGTAAACTTAAATTCAAAGACATTAGAATTATGTGACGTATAAGCAAAATCATGGGGAAGAGTTTTTCCTGAACTTTACCCTTGACAATTAGAGAAGGATGGTTGGATTTTTTTTCTTCCACTTTCTCCCTGATATGTTAGTGTTCTGCATGCTAAGTTGCTTTTTAAATACAGTATAGGAACACATTTAAAACTATTAATGTCAGTCTGGAAACTGCAATGTACAGTTCCTCTCCTAGCTTGTGCATTCCTCATTAGTAACTTTTGTCGTCTTCATCACTTAATGATGTTGATTAGCCACATGTGTCCCCAGTTTTCTTCTTTAAAATGTTGAAAGGTATGCTGGTGTGTGTGTATTTGGGTATGCACACATGTACATGTAATCTATATTTAGTCCACATGTTAATGAAATGAAGTGATTCCATGTAATGAAAGGGAGATGAAGCCACAGAAAATTGGGCTGTATGCAAAGAAGTGCTCCCACACACAGCTGCCACTTCATAGTTGTCCATGTGAAATGTGTAGATGTTAGGAGCATAGGTAGCATTGCTTGTGGCATCAAGGCCAGAAAATCTTCCCCCTCTCCTTTAATCACATGAAGTAATTTAACATCTTATGTTGTGAAACCATGAAATACATATTATAGAATTAGTACCAGTTAAGAAGACTTTGAGGCTCAACAGACTGCCCCAAAGGGTGGCTCCATGCAACACCTTTCCTTGCTGGGTTGGGGCTGTGGTAACCACATGACGCAGCCCTGACCTGGCCTTTCTGTGGTGCAAAAATAAGCCACATTTTGTGGCTCCTTGTCGTGCTGTGGAAAGGGTGCTGTAACCGCCGCCATGGTGACTTTTATCACTCCTTTTGGTGCCTAAACTGGAAGAGAAATAATAAGTCATTCCTGTCACTGTTCCTTTGTTAGATGCATTGCTAGTTCGTAGTAATGGCTAATGGTACAAATGAAGAAAAGTATAAGAGATCGTTTACAAATATTGGAAATCATTTGTGGGTGGTTTTTTTTTAAGGAGTCACAAGAGGTTACAGAAATTGCCATCATTCTGCAGCTAAGAAAAATGAGCTGGTTTCAAAATTACCATATTTAAAATTAGGAACCTTTGGATTGGAGTAAAGCTGCCCCAATGTCACAATCCATTAAGAGACATGTTATAGCATCTACATTCAGGGGTTGGGAATTTCCAGGGACTCTGTATTGGAAATCCCCCCCCCCCCCCGATCTTATCAAGGGCCATGTCCCACAGTAACAGAAGCAATGGCATAATCTCAACTTTAAAAAAAACCCACTTTAAACAACACTTTACATAATATAGACCAACGTATTACATAAAACATAAAAAGATAAAAACTTGGTATTGGTACGTATATAGGGATGCAAAAATTGGTATGTATGTATGCAAAATCTTCACTTTTTAAGATGAAAATAAGCCATACAGGAAGCTTGTCTACAGTGCTTTTAAACAGAATCATGTTCCTGGACATCTCCCACAGCATGATTCCCTTTAAAAATAAGCTGCCTTTAAAAAGTAGCCATTTTTCCTGCCACTACACAGTGAAGCAACCACTGGCTTGCTGTTGGATTAGTGTTGGATTAATCTTGCTAAAAAGGACTAAAGTCTTCCTTGAAAAACAAAGTCTTTCTCTGTTGTGGCATGTTATAATATCATATGGTTTGCTCCTCAATTGACTTTTGGCTTGCTCTTCATTCCTGCCTCCAGTTTGTTCTTTACTGGCTGGCCTAACTATTGGATTTTCTTTCCCATAACCCTGCTATAGGAGTGGGGTGAGGGTCCTAAAATAGTGACTTTGCTACCATGTATTCCCCCCCCCCTCTATTTCTGCTTGTGTATTTTTAAATAAGCAAATCTTACACACACACAAAAGCATAAGCCTCTAATGCTTCCTTTCCCATAATAAATTGAAACAATACTGCACCTGAAACTTCTCTCTATTCAACAAACTCAGAACGTGCAACATGTTGCTCTCAAGCCTTGAAAAAATGCTTAGAAAAGACAGTAGGCTAATGCTAAAATATTGTATACTTAATTAAAGGGGAGCAGAAAAGACATTCTCCAATTAAATACTGGAGGCTGGAGTAATCTCTATAATCTTCTGAAACACAAATCACAAAAGCTGCACCCCTTAAGTTGATATGATCCACATTATTTAGCAGCTCTTTCAAATGAAACTATTGCTGTGATGGAGAAGAGGGGGACATCCTCTCAGTTCATTTCAAACATTCTGTGTGTATAAGTATTCCTGGGAGCAAGGAAGTATTTATCTAGACACCAAAAGAAGAATCTTAATTTTGACTTTGATTTACTTGTCTGTGGAGCTTATTGCATGAACTTTAAGGTTGGAGCTGGGATGTGGGATGGAGGCGGGGATTATCGCATGTTAAATTGACTAAGCTTTCTGACTTTGAAAAAGTGCTGGCAGAGCAAGGCTGGGACCTGACTTGGACCTGGGCTGCTGGTGGGCAGCAACTGGGCAGCAATTTAGCATGCAATAATCCTTGCCTCCATCCTGCGTCCCAGCTCCAGCCCAGGAGGCTGGAGCCAGTTTTAAAGTTCACGCGATAAGCTCCTATCTATGTGTCTAAACTGTAAACATGCACTGATACTATCCCAAAGATTTGGCATAGGATGAGATAACATCTAAAAGAAATTCCCTTTTGTATTTGTAATACTTTATGCTGCTAATATCTGAGGGAGAGAGTAGGCTGGCCCAGTTCCATCAGGGGCTAGCCTGAAGAAGAAGAGCCCTCCCTCCGGTCCATCTGCCTTGGTCCAGGCCTCAGAGGGAGAGAAGAATTGCTGGACCTGATTCCCTCCCCCCCTCACCATTCCCTTCTCCTTTTGTGTCGTGTCTTTTAGATTGTAAGCCTGTGGGCAGGGAACTGTCTGTTATCCCCTCTGTTGTAAACCGCTCGGATTCCCAGTGATTGGGCGGTATATAAATAAAACCTATTATTATTATTATTATTATTATTATTATTATTATTATTATTATTATTAATTATATAACTTTTACCAAGCCAAATTCATATCTAAGAATAGTCACTGCTCAAATAGATAGTTTTGGGACAGAAATTTTGTTGGCTTTCTATGTGACTATATGTTTTTACTTTTTTCCTTCTACTGATCTATCTACCTTTGAAATATAAGCAGGGCCTTTTAATCATTTCCCATAGAAGAGGGTGTTCTGTACAATTCTTATCAGAGGGCATGTATAACATTTCTCTTTTTGGCATTTCTATTTATAGTCTCTGATTTCCCAACATGAAGGACGTAAGGACATGCAGAGGATGAGCACAAATGTTTACACATTCTGTATTTGTCATCTATTATCACAGAGCAATAGAGACAGAGGAAAAGGACATAACAATGTTTAATAGGCCTAAATATGTTTCTTCTGAAGTGTATTTATATCACATATATGCTTTGAACAGGTCAAAAAGAGTATTTAGACTGCTATCTTGGTTCAATTATTGTTCAAAAACTATTAGCATTCAAATTCACATTTTACACAAAGGAGATTATAAGACAGGGGGAAATCGAACTAGAAAAAGCCATACTCCCGGCAAAGTCTCACAAGCGTGCTGCGCATATCCAGGACTTAATGCATGAAGATTCAGGAATGCTCCAGCAACAAACCATTCCCAGGACTTCTTCATGAATGGTTTGTTCCTGGAGCATATCCTTGCTGTGCTCCTGTATGTTTAATCTGTCCAGTGTCCATAATGCACACAAGGCTATTTTCTTTTGAACTAACTGCAGTCACAAATCCAAAGAAGGTTTTGTTGTGTATTTTTGCATATCATAGGAGGGAGAGTAGACTGGTCCTGGGAATCCCTTCCATCTGTATGATTCTGTTAATTTTTTCAGTGCAAGCCAAAACTTAGATCCAATGACAGTTGTCCAGTGCCTCTTCCAGTTCAGTCGCTTATTTGACCAGCAGGTGCTGTAGCATAGTTCAGCTCTAACAAAGCAATTTAGAAGCTGGTGCACCACTAGGAATGTCTCCACCTTGTATAGGAATCTAGGGGCTTGTTTGCACCAGCCAGGATAATCTAGGGGCAGCCCGGAGTGTCCTAGTCCCACAGCTGCTGCAACCTGACCCAGTTACCTTAGCCTCTGTTTCTGAGTTGCAGCATCTGTCTGCATGGGCATCCCACTGGGCCACCCAGCACATCTGTTGATGCCATGAGTTGCTCACTTCTGAGATCAGAACAAAGTGCCCAGCAACAGTCACATGCTGGGCTCCTCATTTTGACCTCAGAATGAATGACCTGCAGTGTGGAAACAGATGACTCCAGATCTTCACAGAAGATCTGGAGTGAAAGCTAAGTTATTTTACTCTGTGTTATGTTTTGGGTCTGGTGCAGAAGAAGTTGCACATAGTCCAGACTGCCTACACTAGAACTGGGGTTTAAGCTTGAGTATATGGAACAAACATAGGCAATGTAAAAATTGCAAGTATTGCCAGAAGGTTTGAATTCTTCAAATGATTTGAAGCAGTTCTTCTTAAAAATAAGCTGCACTAAGTGGCGAATTCCAAGGTTTATCTTTGGGTCCCATGATCTTTGCTTGCTGTCAGTTTACAGGTGCCTTGTATGAAGACCCTATAGCATAAGGACTTCATATGTATACAGTCTGAAGCCCAGAGATAATTCCACATCCCACCAGTCCCAAGATGGTTAGAGTACAGCTACAGAGATTTTTTAGGCACTTACCCATGCCTCTATTTCCTGTCCTTCCAATTCTACCCATTCGGAGCATTCTAGCCCTAGCCTCCTAAATCCAGTATTGCCTCTGGGCAGCTATGAATGTGCTATGAAAGGCTTTGAGCTTGGGCCACATTTTTTTTGATCAGTAGTTATAGTTTGTTGTATTCAGGTTAGGGTTTCCACCAATGCTTTCTGTATCAATCTGAGGCTGAAATTTATTATCTTCCTCTTGAGTGTCAGTCTTATGTGAGGATCATAACATGATTGAGAATTCTGGAGTTCTGACAGTAGTAAATGGATTCTGTAATAGAACAGACTGAGTGAGTCCTGATTTGATTGAACAATTGTGATTGTGTCCTTAATCTCATTTCAGCTTTTGCAGTAAACTCTTAATTATGTTTTGCAGGATATGAATGATTACTCCCCAGTATTTAGCAAACCTCTCTACAGGGGAATGGTTGCCCCTGATGCAATCAAAGGAACTGTCATCACAACAGTGGAAGCTGAAGATCAGGACCCTCCGGTAAGCAAAAAATTGTGCTTTAATACACTGCACCCAAGTGGTTCTTTAAAAACCATATAAATGGTCTTAATCCTCTGGGTAACTGAAGTGATATATTGTTATTTTTTACATAAAGTAGGTCCTGTACTGTCACGCACATAGGCTGCACTTCAGTTATTGTTTTCAAAACTGATAAAACCATAAAATAGAGTTCTTTTATCTTTCCTCCATTCCCTAGTTTCTCTTATGATGGAAAGATTTCTATACAAAATCTTATCAGGCTTTACTGTGCAGACAGTAAACAGCAATAAGAAAGGAGGGGGGAAACCATAATTGTCTCCCTTTGAAATTCCTCTGTAAAAGTTTTGAAAGGTGGTTGTTTCCTTGATTTGCAACCATTATAAGTCTTTCATGAGATACACTATTGTAAGTCTTTCATGAGATATATCTCTTTCATGAGATACTTATGCTATAGGGCCCCATCAGAATAGGCTTTTTAAAGAAATAAATGCAAGATTTGAATATGGTATAGCTTATTTTGGAGCAGAAATCTTCCCAACATCAGTTTCCAAGAAATGTTAAACCTGGTATTTTATTGACAGTGTTGTGTGCACCTCACAGAAAATTTCTAGCTTGTCAAAATTCTGAGGAATGTGATCAGAGAATCCTATCTGGTGACTTTAAAGTTCAATTCATTCTACCAGACAGGTGAACATTTAACTGCTAAGAGACATATTTTCTTGATTTGTTGCTTGTGTGAGAGTTCCACATTTCTGAAAAATTCTGGTGGATCTCTTATGAGATCTTATGTACGCAGGCACAAGCCCTGGTTCTGAAGCAAAACAAATCTCTAGTGTAGTTGCTCTTTTATACTACAAAAGGAGAGGAGAGGGAGAAAGAGACACATCTTGAGATGCTGTAATTAAAAACTTGACTTGTTTTAAGTTGTAGATATTTTAAAGCCTTTTTCACCCCTCTGCACCTCTCCAGAAAAAGACTTAACAGTGCACACATTTAACTTGTACTTACACATACATGCACAGACACTAACAGGATTTATGAATATGGCCAGAGTGTGGTAGGTTCTGCTTACTGTTTGCTCTCCACCAAAGGTCTCTCATGGTGCATGGTGTTGTTGTTGCTATATGTTCTATTGGGAGAACAAAGTTCCCCAAAGGCAAAAATCAGTGGATTTTTTTTGTTAATAATAATAATAATAATAATAATAATAATAGGATTTATTTATATGCCGCCCAATCACTGGAAATCCGGGCGGCTTACAGCAGAGGGGATAATAGGCATGTTCCTAGCCATTTTTGCTTATGGGGAGAGGTGAGGAAGTGGCTATAAACGGGATATTCAGCACTGTGCAGGCAACAAGATCAGCCATTGTGCAGGAAACAATGTTGTGGTCTGTTCCTGTGCGGATTCTGCAATAAAATGTGACTACAGGGGTCTAAAATGTCGCATTGTTCTACAAGAGAGTTAACATACATTTTCAGAGGCGCACATGGTTTATCTAGACTAGCATTTCTTCATCACTACAGTGGCCATTTATGCTGCTTCTGTAGCAGTAAGGGAGAAGAAACATGCTAAGGCTTTTCCCCCTCATTTGCTGCTAAAATGTAGCTTCTGATGGAGATTTATTATAGACATGTTCAGCATTCCATTAATGACTAGACCAAATTTCTTCATATGGGTTTTAGATTAGAAAAGGCTATTGTTTTTTATTAGAAGAAGCTATTGTTTATGCTGTCAAGAAATTGTTCTTTGGCTGGGCTCGTTGAGCTGACATTTCCCCCATCAATCTGAGGATAAGTGAACTTGCCCATTATTACTGCATTTTTACCTCCTTTCTTTTCTATCCTTCCCTTCACATTAGATTCCAACCTGCTGAGATTGACACTCCTTATTGTCTTAAGAGAAAAGCAGATTTTTGTTTGTGCTTATTTATGGCAGATAGCTCATGTTTATTGAAGTACCATAATGCCAGTGAAGGACACCAAGTAAATGTAGCCAATCTTATCAAAACACTTAAGCTCCAGACTAGTCATTCAACAGCAATCTGTTAGCAGGGGGTGATTGGGCCATTAGGACAATCAAAGAGAGCATGCATAATTTTCTTGGGTTATTTATGAGTAAATAAGCTTGAAGATGAGGTGTTTAGGGAGTCCTGTAGTTCTTTTAATTATGCATTCCTGTTGCTACAGTTGCAATGATAGTTTCCCTTTTGGCTTTTTAAATACTGTATTGGTTGGTGCAGTTTTGGAGTTTGCAAGGAAATGCTAAGTGCAAAGATCAGCTTGATTCCTCAGTTATAGGTACAGGATGTTTAACAGAAAGATTTGTTGAATGGCTCCAAGTTTTGCTTCTTCTTTCAGCTATACCTCTTCACTTACTTTCTTGTTCACTGGTGGCAATTTCAGCTTTGCTGACACTCTCTATAGCTGCTGCCACGCTATAGAATTAATGCAGCCTGAATCTTGGGATTTGTAGTTTGTTGTGGCAACAGTCCTCTCTGAATGATGATGAGTAGAAACTTAGCTCTAAAAAGATAGTTCAGGCACATATGCATTGTTTGTTTAATCTTTGGCCAAATTATGCTAGGAATGTGTATTGGCCAGAGGAGTGGTCAGATCATGTCCGCAGAGACCTGTAGAACAGTATAGTGCTACCATATAGGGAGTGGCTAATGAATGTGTTATCAGTAAAGGTTAAAATGTAACTGCACTCTGAATTGGGTGCTGCTTGTTTTTGCATCCAGAGGTGCCTGACAGCCTATTCTCTGTGCAGTGGAATAAAGTTGTTTTTACTCCAGATACCTACCTTGTCTTGTTTTTTGGTTTGGCTGGGCAAGTAGAAGCGGAGAGGGTTTCCCAACAACACTGAGAAGGCCAAATAACCTACAAAACTACAAATCCCAGAATTCCACAACAATGAGCCATGGCAATTAAAGCAGTGTCAGACTACATTAATTTTGTAGTGTAGATGCAGGCAGATTTTCGGATGCTGCTTTCTCTTCACTGTTGTCCTTCTTCACTGAAGTCACTCCTCTCTGGCTGTTGAGCTACCTCCTCATTTGTTCATGCATGTCAGAAGCTTGTTCACTTCTTCATCACTTCTGGGGTGTCATCTCTGAACCCAAAGTTGAAAAAAAATCTGAAGCCAAAAATGAGCCTCAACTGGGTAACTACTACATTTATTTCCTGAGTAACTCCTTAAACCTTCTAGGGGACCTGGTCTGTCACTGATAGCAACGGAGGTTATTCAATTTCCCCTCTCCTTTTCATTGTTGGCCAAGCAAGCTAATACTGGGAGCTGGCATCCTAAAAAGCAACTTTGACAAACTCTGCTTTATATATAGCTTAGCATTACATTTTAAATTACTACAAATCATGGTTACTACCAGATACATGTGGTCTAACCGGGATTTGCAAATCTACATAAATTCTGATTAAAATTGGAACTCTTTCATGCTTAGCATCATCAAGCTACAGATGAAATGCTGGTTAAAGCATGTTAAAGCTGGTAAGGCAAAGGAAGCAATGTTTGTGCTGGTGGTAAATATGACCTCCTGTGCTTTCTTTTTAAGTGAAGCTTTGCAAATCCTGTTTCAAGCATATGTTCTTCATTTGCACACCAAAGCTTTGAATGAAACAATTGTTGTGTCTGCACTGAGTTGCTAATTATTTGATTAAGACATTGCCTTTGTTCTTAATTTTTGGGTTCAGCATTTAGCCATTTGGAAAAAAAATGTAATGAAAAATAAAATTCAATTATTCTATAAGCACAAGTTTATATTTTTATCCTTTTGGCATTGGCATGCTCTTGCAAATAAAGAACATTCCTGTATGTATTTATTTGGAAATAATTGACATGGACTTCACTGGAACTTACTGCTTTCTAGAACCTTTAGCCCAGAAAAGTAACCTTTTCAAGCTCTGTTTCAAGTATAGTTTAACGTTATTTCTAAATATACACCAGATATGGAACCATTGGCTGCATTCCTTCTGATGCAAATCTGCTTTAAAAAACTCAGATCATATTATTCATAGGAATATTCTATTTTATTTATATGATTCCTTTCTCCTAACATGGAACCCAAGTTGGATCACAACGTAGATTAAAATAAAAATAGCGAGAAAACAATAATGGTCATTAAAAATTTGAATAAATAATTAACTAAATGAACTAACCTATTAGAATAGCTGTACTCAGTCTTACATCAGTAGTGAGTAAATTACTACTCAGAATACAAGATTTGGTATAAAACATTTTTCCCACTTGCAACATTTAATCCATACAAAGTTAATGGTTACAAATTGCAAACTACTCAGTAACTAAGGGCCTTAACAGACGGGCAGCTCTGTGCTGCCCCTTTTAGCCCTGCATCATTACTGCAGCCACCAAATGGCGCAGCAACGATGTGCTCCCTCCCAAGAGCAAAAAGAAGCTGCCTAAAGTAGCTTCCTGAAAGGGGCACAATTGGGGTGCGTTCCTGCCCCAATTGTGTCACTTTCTGCCAGCGCCGTTTGGGCGCTGCACGACACTCACACCATCATGGCACCACCTGTGTGGAGGGCGGCAAGCCATGATGGCTGTGTCCTCATGGACTAGGGATGCTGGGCATGTAAATGTACCGGACCTTACTGAGGTCCAAAACAAACTGCAGAAATAATCCAGTTTGAGACCCCTTTAACAACCTTGGCTCAATGCTAAGCAACTCTGGGAACTGTAGTTTTGTGGGACATTTGGCTTCTCTGTCAGAGAGCTCTGGTGCAACAATAAGCTATAATTCCCAAGATTCCTTAGCACTGAGCCAGGGCAGTTAAAGTGGTATGAAACTGGATTATTTCTGCAGTGTGTTTTGGACCTTAGTTACTACTTACTAAAATTTACTAAAGTGACTTTGGACATATCATTCACAACATAACAGGACAAAATTGACATTTATATTAAAATGATGAGACAGTCTGGAAATATGGGGGAGGGGAGAACTGGACTGTCCCACTTAGAATGGTAAGTATGGTCAGCCTAATAATGCCATAAGTCAAAATTGAGCTGATGGCAATTAATACATTTAAAACAGTTTTAGAGCATTTAAATCATAACAGTGAGAATAAAAGTACAGTTGGCCCTCCGTTTTCTTGGGGGATCTGTTCCGGAATCCTCCCTGCAAAAACGGAGGCTCACGCTTATTCAAGCCCCATAGGCTTTAATGCCCCCCCCATACACGCACCCTTGCAAATAGCTGAGATCTCCCCTCCGTGTATTTTCAAGGGTGCGGATCTCAGATCTGTGCATTAGAAGGAGCGACTGTCCAGCATGCTTCCTGTGCTATCCCCCAGTTATAATTTGGGGGCATTTGTTCAGGATACTTGTGGTTTTCTTTTGCATGATAAAATATAAGACTCTTCACATATCCTAGTCTACCACCTTGCATGACAGACAGGCAGACAAGCATACCACCCAAGATTCTAGATTTTAAAAACATCTTTATTACCTCTTACTATAAAGAGTGGGAAGGGAGGAGGTATACCTCCTACGTTTCTTCAGTTGTTATGCTCACAATGACAGTAAGCCAGTTTCTAGAATGACTTAAAGGAATATTTAAATGACAATAAATCTGAAAGATAGTAAAAGCCTCCCCCATATATATAAAACTGGGCTCTTACTACATGTGTGTGCTCACACATGAGCACAATTCTAACTCTCCCTTTGATGTTCGCAAATCAGTTGCAAAGTTCCCAGTAAGTGTAATATTCTACTATTGGTTTTTTTTTTCTTATAAAAGAAAAGTTGCTTCATCAGTAGTGATCTTGTGCCACCTTTATGAATTCAGTAACAAATCACCTAATGTGCAGATGTTTAATGATAATTGTAGGTTTTAGTCATTGGAACAGAATGTGGTTGTCTGTATTCTGAATCAAATTATCTGCATTTGAGTAATTTCTTGGTAATTGTATTTTGGGGGAAATTATTAAATAAGGTTGCCTCCTAACATTAAGAGTGTAATCATCTTTGTACATTCTAATCCTGCTGGGGTTCCTTATGGTTTCAAGGATCTGATGATTACCCATTTTAGTAATAGACAATATCTTAAATGCTAGAACACTGGAAACTTGTAGTGATTAGATACAGTAGCCAAGAAGAAAGGCTTATTGACCTGTGGGGATTACTGGTAAAGATTGTGCTTCCTTTTGTGACACAGTGGGAAGCCATAATGCGCTTTTGAAATCAGAGATGTACAGTAGTCATGTTAGTCTGAAATATCAATATGCATAGGGATATTGTATCAGAATTTTCCCAAGTCAGAAAGCTCCTGGCTTCAAAATAAGGCTGCCAGAGCTCACCTGGGACCTGGGTTACAGCCGGGCTGTATTCGCCTGACAGCTTTGGTGGCAAAATCCTTGCAGTAGGACCTGGCGGTCTCCTAATTTAGGCTTGAATTTGGATGAGGTAAGACGAATTATTTAAGCGGGGCGATAAGCTCCTGTGCAAAAGAGGTTTTAGTATAGCTTTCATAGACTTGATTTACTCCCTCAAACTCCATGCCTGTAAGTGTACTATGCAAACTGGTATGCATTTTCGCTCATTCACATTGGCGGTTAATTGTTTTCACTTTCCTGCACAAATTCACATCTATTCAGATCTATTCACATTCCCTCTGCAGAAAATGTGCAGCCACCCAAACATATGGATTTCAACATATACTATGGTAAAAACCTTGAAGCCTTTTCCCACTGTTAAGGAGGGGCTGGAGGGAGAGGCACAAAAGCCCAAACTCCTGCAAATTGTGTGTGAATGGATCACATTCTGTTCCACTGGAATGAGGAATATTTTAAATGTGTAAATTAGCCCCAAGTTGAGCAAAGTTTATGCTACAACTTATTTTGCACAGTTATTCTCAAAGGTACTACAGGATCCCTTTGCCTGCTTTTGAAATTTTATCTTGTATGTGTTTCTCATTACATTGGTTTTTATAGTGTAAACACATAGTTTTGACTTTATAGTGTGAATGCATCTTAACCATACCTTGCAGTACAGTAAAACAAAGATATACCACTGCAAAGTTACATGGGGGTGGAAGCTCATTAAAATGTGGCTAGATATGAATCGGATGTTGGACACATTCTCAAAAGAATGTCTCATCATATGTGAAAATGGGGTTTTAAAATTTATGTGTTAGGAGAGAAGCTATTGAGAAGCAAGTGGGTTGGGGGCCCAAACAGAAGTATGTGTGTCATTTTACTTCTGTTTATGTTATACTAGAATAGATGTATAACTCCAACATCTTTCAACAGCCTTATGTCCTCCAGCTGTGCCATCATATTAAGCCAATAGGGCTGATGGCCATGATGGCTAAGGTTTATGGAGATGTAATTGAATTAGAGGTTAGAAAAGTTAGTTTATGGAGTACAGTGTCCATGCTGACTGAGGGATTCTGAGAGCAATGGGCCAAAAAGGCACCCTCCCTCCATTCCAACTGCCACTGCTGTGGACTTTGAGGGAGGGAATAGCATAAAACATCTGTCTCCATCCAGCCTGGGAGTTAGTGAAAAGGCAGGCCCAGCGCCATCAGGCCTATCCATAAGAAGAAGAGCCCTCCCTCCATGGCATCTGTCTTCATCCAGCCTAGGAGGGAGGGAAAAGACAGGCCCAAGACCATTGGGCCTATCCTTAAGAAGAAGAGCCCTCCCTCTACTCCATCTCCCTTGGTCCAGGCCTCAGAAGGAGAGAATAACCACTGGACCTCATCCCCCCTCCCCACCACCATTCCCTTCTCCTTTCACATCGTGTCTTTTTACATTGTAAGTCTTAGGGCAGGGAACCATCTAATTAAAAATAATAATTGTAAACCACTCTGATAGCCTTTAGGGCTGAAGAGCAGGGTATAAATATCAAAATAAAACAAAATAAAAAATAAAAAATAAAACAACCCAGCAGAGAGAATGGGAGGACCACAGTGACTATCTGGGGCCAGGGGAAGAAGAAGCTGCTGGTTCTACTGCTACTTGTACCTCTGCATTCCAAGTGCCTTCTAAGAAGCAGAGCCCTCCCTCCAGTCCATCTGGTGCCATCCAGCCATGGAGGGAGAGATGCAGGCCCAGCTCCATCGGGTCTGGCCTAGATTAAGTATAAGAACCCTCCCTCCAATCCATCTGCCTTGGTCTAGGCCTCAGAGGGAGAGAAGAACTGCTGGACCTGATCCCCTTCCCCACCACCATCCCCTTCTTCTTTTGTGTCATTTCTTTTTAGATTGTAAGCCTGAGGGCAGGGAACCGTCTAGTTAAAAATAATAATTGACAGCCTTTAGGGCTGAAGGGCGGGGTATAAATACTATAAATAAATAAATAGATGGATGGATGGATAGATAGATAGATAGATAGATAGATAGATAGATAGATAGATAGATAGATAGTAACTTTTCTGAGTTATGCATATTCAGCACACCATAATGGTAAAGAATGGCACCAAATGGATTGTTTAAGAACTTGTGGACACTCTTTAACAAACAAAGAAAGAAGTTAGTTTTGGTTTATTATTTAGGTAAATAGATAACTAATTTAGATTGGATTTTCCAAAAATGGCTGATAGCATATTCTGTTGTGGGAAATTAGGAAAAGGCTATACAAAATTCTCATCAAACAGGTTTTCAAATTGCCCATGTTACAAACAATTACTTTAATGTGGATTTGACAGTATATATACAATAGTAATCAAGTCCCGATGGTTAACTTTTCTGTTTGGACAATATTACTGACATATCTTCCCTGTGGAATTCTTAATGACAGCAAGAAGTTGTTTGGTGGTTCCAGTTGCTGATTGTCCCTAAAGCATCTGGCATGTCACTTGATGAGAAGAGAATGTTATTTCAAGAGTAGCATGTTATGGTTTAGCAAGGACGAGATATGACAGTGATGTGGTAGCAGAGATTATGTTGGCTATTCCTGAGAGGACTATATAAATAATAAGATGACATGTGATGGGGAGGGGAAACCAAATTATCTTTCTGAAGCTAATTTTCCATATGGATTCTGTGAAAGAAATATGTCTTGTGTCTATATAATAACTTAAATAGTCAAGACACTCTTGGATGAGAGTTATTTTCTGGTAGCTTTGCAGTCTGCCTGAATACCTTAAAGGCACCAGATCCTATTTGATCTTGTAAGCTAATCAGGGCCAGCTCTGGTTGGTACCTGGATGGAATAACAACAATGAATATCAGGTGCTGTGGGCAGGGGAAGGAACTGGCAAAACCACCTGAGTATTGCTAGCCTGGTAAAATCCTATGAAATGCATGGGGTCATCAAAAGTCAGTAAGTAACTTGAAGATGCATACACACACATACATCTTTGCAAGCATTGTGCAGGCCTTGTTTGGACCCTGAAACTACTTTAGTCCTGATGGTGTTGGCAGGAAAAAGAAAGGAGTATGGAACCATGTTGCTTCTTTCTGATATCTCGGTGGTTTTCAACATTATCAAGCCAGGGGAAGCTGCAGAGGTGGTCTTGGAGATAGACCACCAGCTGTAGCTGCTCCCATCCTTGGCTATTTCTTCACGTGGTTTGCAGTTCTGTTAAGAAATTAATAAATAGGTCAAGTTAATAAATGGCCCTTTTTGAACCCATTTTCCATTGTCTTGTCTCATTATTCCTGGGGCTGGTGGGCAAAAAAAAAAAAAATCCCTTCTTGTTTCTCCACACAGGAAGGGGCCAAGAGCTCATGGTGTCACTCCACTAGCAAAAATGATGATGCACTAGTGGGCACTCAGTCCTGAATTATATACGTTGGGGGAAATACAATGCTGTTTTCCATTGCATGTTTGCTTGTAGAACTGATAGCACAACCAGTGGTATGCCTAGGGACCACCAGTAAAGATGTGCTACAATTTATGGAGAGAGAATGGAGTTTCGCTACTGCGTTGTTGTATCCCACTATAATAGATTTACTCCATAACAAGCTTCCTCAATAGGGATTTGATTCACAGTCCATCTGAGGAGTATCCTCAGCTGAAAATGGGAGGGCAGGGGGCATCCTGACATGTGCATAGGTAGTCCTGTCCTATAGCAAAATTTTCACTTGCTGTCAAGAACTGCTCTCTCCACACACACACCACAGTTCAGTGAACCCATATTATGTGTTTCAAACAGTAAAACTTTATTCCAGTAACTACATATATAAGCATGAATACATCTGTGGCCAGAACTACTATCATTTCTATACACCAGCCCAATATTCTCTTTACCCCAACCTACAGTTTCATGGGCTTTTTAACAATACAACACTGTATACTACCCTTCTTAACCAAAATGCCCAGTCCCACTTTACTACTTTGGTTTATGCTCTCCCATGGAAAACAGAATCACTCATACATCTGTACATTCCTCAACCAGGCAAATATCTTTAACTAAATATATTATACAACCAGGAAAATATCTTTAACTAGATATATAACTAGTGTCTGGGTTTTTTTTTTTCATCACTACACCTCCCATCATTCAGATATACGTATATACCATACAACATTATATTAATAAACATTAAACATAACTAGTAAACATAAACATAAACATACATCATAAACCAAAGTCAATCAGTTCATGACAGAGTTATTGAAAATCTAACACCCGTTCCATCTCTCCCTGAATTTCAAACAGGTGCATCAGAAAGCAAAATATTTAAATGTAACTCTCCATTTCCCACTGCTTGCTTTGAAAAATGCATTCAGTAGTCTTCTTCTGTGATTTCCCTTTTGGTCTTTGAGATCCCTTTCGCTCTTATGAAAGACCATAATGTTTCATGAATATCATGAACATAATGCATTCAAATTTCAGTATAAGATGATAAAAAAGTATCACTGACAGTTGATATAAGAGCTAGACAGTTGTACAGTGGGCTCTTGGTATCCACTGCGGTTTGGTTCCGGGATCCCCCATAGATACCAAAACCCATGGCTGCTCAAGTCCCGTTATATACAATGGGTAGTAAAATGATGTGCCTTATATAAAAGGGAAAAATCAAGGTTTGCTTTTTGGAATTTTTAAAAATATTTTTAAGACATGTGTGGTTGATATGTGGATGCAGAATTCATCAATATGGTGGGCTGACTGTATATTAATTGCAAGTTTAGCATAATTTAAGATGTCTAAACTATCTTGCCTGATTCAGAATACTTCAAATGGAAGTAAAGTAAAAAGAAGAGACCTGGTTTTACTCAAGCTTTTCTCTTTATTTACAAGGTGACTTTCGCATTTGATTTCTCGTTTGCAAGGATACCTTTAGAGTACATCATGAAGATGAGTTCACAGTGCATCTTTAAAGATGATTTCAAAGTACACCATGAAAGCAATAGTTTACCCTTTCTGGGAAATGTGTATCATCATTCTGGATACAGTTTGGCAATCTTATTCAGAAACAAGTAAAAATGTAAGAAGTGCCAGGTTTTCTAGCCCTACATTATGTTTCCACAGTGGCCAGTAAGTTGCCTTTCTCTCTGTGGACCTGATTCTGCTCTGTCAGAGGAGAGGCTGACACCATTCAAGTAAATGTGGGCCAAACTAGTGTTTACTCAAACAAGAACAGCGTGTGTTCAACTTTAGGAATGTTACAAGTGCCTTGGGGAATAGTGTAAAACAAAATAAAACAGAATTCTAGCTCTTCCAGAAAAGGGAGTGTTTACTGAGACACTAAAACAAAAGATAAGAGAACAAAATAACTTACTGAAGAGTGTCCTACAGGGATGGAGCAGAGGAAGCACAGTGTACTTTTGCTCCAGCATTCAGGAGGGAACAGAAGGAGTGAATCAAGTGGATGAAGGAAACTGAGGGCGAGTTTCCCTCCCACTTGGAAAGGCAATACCAGACAACAGTATTGGAATAATAAAGGGCATATTTTCTTTCATAATAGGAATATGTAATGTGGCAGCATGATGGGACATGTAGGTACTTCTTTTTGGAAGGTCCAGTTAAGCCAGCCTCCTATTGGGGATTATCCCCCTCCTCTGAACTATTCAGTCCCTACAGTTCTTCATTGTCAGTTCCTTGTAAGGGCCATAGTTGTTCCAAAGCAAGCCCTGCATGTGGCATTGATTCCTGCAGGGAAGTTCCCATCCAGGGTGAGGAATCTCTTCACTTCTCCCCTCAAACTGGCTGGCAAGGAGCATCAGGTGGATAAAATCCTTTCATCTTGTATTGTTTTAGGAAACACATCAGAGAAACATGCTTCTGCTATATAAGTGCCTGCAGTCTGCCAGAAATGACAGGATAAATGTTTGATAGCCAAATAACAATTAGGAATCAAATCAAATACCACATGGAGTAGACAGAAAAACCATGTCCTGGACATGGAAGGACCAAAATAAAACCTACTCAGTCCCCAAAGGCTACTGGTATAGGTAAAGATAAAGGTGAAGGTAGTCCCTTGACATGCATGTCTAGCCGTAGCCAACTGTTGGGGGCAGTGCTCATCTCCATTACTAAACCAAAGAGCCAGTGTTCTCCAAAGATGACTCTGGTGGTCATGTGGCTGGCATGACTGCACTGAACACTGCTACCTTCCTACCAAAGTGATACCTACTGTATTTATTTATTTGCATTTGCATGCTTTCAAACTGCTAGGTTAGCAGAATGTGGGACTAGTGACAGGAGCTCACCCCATCACACAGCGCGCTCAGTCCATTCGTTTTCTCTTCCAATCATCAGAATTGGTGTCTTAACCACTAAGCCGCTACATACTGGGATAGTCCATGCCACATTAGGGAGGGCAGATGGGGAAGGGGGATGCTGAAAGGAAAAGAGTCCAAGGGTGGACAATACTATTTTGGCTAGACATGCCTGGTCCCTCATAATGCAGCACCATTCTCAGCCAATGGACAGGAAGCAGTGGCATTACTAGGGTTGGTGTCATCCCACTGCAGTAACTGTTACCCCCTAGGCTGCCTAGTGCACACATCCAGCCAGGTCAGTGGTCCCTCGGGAATAGATTGGACTGCAGAGGAATAGAAAGGCTTCCTTGTCAATGGTTGGTGGATGGGGGCACCCATACTGATCTACCTGATGTATTTGCAAGTCCTGAAGGAGGTCGAATTGCGTTGCCATTCAGCAAAGGGAGAAGCCTCAAGAAATTTATGCTGTCCTGCATTGAGGCATGATCTTGGACAGTTTCCTGGAGCTTTTGCTGGGAACAGCTTGGATGCTTGGGCCCTTCTGCAGCTAAGAACTGCCAGGCCAGTGGTCCATCATGAGTAGATCAGGCCATTGAGAAAGAAAGGCTGGCCTTGTCACTGAAAGAAAAGTGGACTGGAACACCCAAAGGGAGTTAGAACATGTCCCAGGCTGTTCCAGTCTACTTGCCTTGTTCACTACTCTTGAAGGGGTCCAAGTGCCATTCAGAGAAAAGATAAACCTCAAGGATTTTGCTGTGGCATACTGCAAGTGGCGTTGCTTCCTGTAGGGGAGTTAGGGTGAGGAATCACTTCATTTTTCCTCTCAAGGTGGCTGGCAATGAAGGGCAGGGGAATAAAATTTCTTCATTTTTCATTGTCTCAAGAAGAACATCAGAGAAGTATATTATCTAAGTGCCTGCACCCTGCCAGAAATGACAGGATAAATGTCAAATAGCCAACTAAGAATTAGTGACCTGCCCAGCCTCCTTGCCATCTCCAAGTGGGTAGAATGGATCCTTCCCAGGACCTTCTGTTTCCAGGAATCTACCCATGGAGAGGCATGACAGTACACTTGAAACTGGAAAGCATCCCTTTCCCACTCCCCTCTGAAGTGTCACCCGGTGTGGCCTGCACCCCCTGCACCCACTAGTGACACCTGTGGTATAAAGGACAAACCACTCTTGGCCAAAGCCTGTGGTGGAGTGTGATTGGAAAGAAAGAACATGGCCAAAGGACAGGTTGTGGGATGCTGCTCCACAGCCACAGCAAGGCTTTCCTGGATAAGGTTTGTTGGATGAAGCATGCAGAGAAAGGCACCAGCATTCTAAGACTTGTTATTTCCATTTGTGCTACCAGTCAAATGACACTGGTTGTGCACATATTCCATTTCCCCCTACTTAGTGGATTTTCTATGGTATGGAAATGACACAAAAATAGTTGCAAAACATGGGAGTAATAGAAAATGTTGTCATCTGGACTTCCTGTAAAATTCCATGAATGAGTCTGAGTGATCAGACAATAAAAGTCTAATCTGAAATTGGGGGGGGGGTCTAGAATGACAACTGAAAGAAAGATTCTCAAACATACAAAAGGGAGAGATTATACATCTCTGAAGAAAAGAATTCTTGTCTCTAGGTGGATGTACTTGAGTACTAATTTTAAGGTCAGTGGCGGGGTACATGCCGCCACTTTGCGGTGCTCTGCCACCGCCGCCAGTAGGTCCGCGGGGGAGCCGGAACCTCCACACAGCGCGACTCCCACGCGGACTGAAAAAGAAGCTCCAAAATGGAGCTTCTTTTTCCGTCGCATTTGTGATATAGCGAGGCGCCAGGGGCGCACTCACTACGTCACAAAGGACGCGACCCGTATGGACGCTCAGCATCCGATACGCAAAGATGGCGCCAGCCATGTAGAAGGGCCGGCGCCATCTTGTACGGACGGAGTCCGTACTAGGCCCAGGGGTGTCTATAAGAGACGCCCCTTTTTTAAAATAGGACATCCTCCGGACGTCCCAAATGCCGGTGCAGAAAGCACCAGTGCTTCCAGCAGTCAACCTTACAGTGTTGTGCAGATGGCACAATCATTCTATCTTGCTTATGCTACGAGGTAGAGGGGGAATAGGCTTACTACTGTACTTCTAAGAGTTCTCAGGTGAGCACAAAGCTGTGTGGAACGCTCTTTTCCATTTCAGAATATTTCCAAATATTTTAGTTGTTGTCAGCTATAAATATGGATACCATGAAAACTTTGGGCTAAGATGATAAGCAGCCAGGAAACAATAAAGCATAATAATAATAACAACAACAACAACAACAACAACAAGAAGTTATATTTTCTGGTAACAGTATGGGGAACCCTCTTATGTTCAATTTTCCTGAGCCCTCACTATCTCTGTGAAAATAAAAGCAACAGAGTCTTGTTGAAATGCCAAGGCTAACAAGTTTAATTTGGCCTAAGCTCCTGCGGAGTGTATTTTGCATCATAAGATTAACTTCATCAAATACAAGCAGCTGCTTTTGCTGAAATTACCTAGTTAAAGTAGAGCCTTTTTCTGTTCATCAGACAGGGCTTTTTTCCCTAGTTCATCTCTCAGCTGTCAACAGTTGATCAACTATCAGTCCATGTGAGGGTTTAAAAAAAAATGCTTTGGGAATGTTTTCAGATACAATGCAAAGTACTGTAATAAAGAAGGACAGGCCCTGCTGTGTCCATCAATGTATATGCACCTAAAGGAGCTGGTTGAGTAATGTAAGCACATACTAAGCTTGTTTACTTCGAGTCTGAAATACAGGAAGATATATTTTATTTTCTGAATGTATGTATGTTACTTTGATTATACATTGGATTATTTGTATTATTGTAATATTAATATTAAAAATTAGTAGAGAGACTAGCCCTATCTCACCTTTCCTAAATAATGATCTGGTGAAAAGTGGTTGTGAATTTAATTTTCAAAACTGAATTCAAAATTCTTCCTATTTCCAATTTTACATGTGAATATTTCTCATCCTTGCAATTTTTTTTTACAATTTTACATGTTCACACATATACACACAAAAATTACCACCTCCTGTGTAAAATGTAATAAAACATTAACATTATGTGTGTTCACAGTATGTCAATGTAATAATGTGGGGATATTTTGAGCTGTTTGTGGGGGTTTTTTGTGGGTCATGCTATATACAATTAAAAATTATGTGTGTTTCTTTTAGGGGACACCAGCCAGCCGAGTGCGGTATAAAGTAGATGTAGTCCAGTTCCCTTACAGTGCAAGTATCTTTGATGTTGAAGAAGATACCGGACGTGTAGTAACCCGAGTGAACCTTAATGAAGAGCCCAGTACATTATTTAAGGTAATAGCCTACACATGTACTTTGGTATGTTTTAACATAACAGTGCCATGGAACTGATGTTATTTGGAATCAATTTGCTCTTTCCAAGCAAATATGTATCAATCCGTCGCAAATGCTGGCTTTTCAATATTGTTGTCTCACATGTCTGCATTTACCTTGAAATAAAGTCCATTAATCATAAGTCAAATCAATATTGGTGTAAGTGTGCTTTCGAGTGTAACTTCCCTAGTTTTCCCTGAGATTTGCTTAAATTTTTTCCCCTTGCAAATAAAGCATAGTTTGAAAGGCACTAATGTCGTGCTGTTTTATTCTAAATTGCACAACTGTTGGTGTGTTTTTTTAATTTTTAAATGTATGTTTTAAATCACTTTTAACAGTTTAATTCTATTTTAATGTTGACTTTTTGTATGTTTTCAACATATACATTTCTTCACCATTATTTTCCTGGCTCCAATGCAATCAGTGGGATCTCTGCCAAATGAAGTGTGTATAAAATTCCAAAGGGTTTTCAGCTGTTCTTTCTCCCTTTTCTATTTCTGTTTTGTATTGCAATGGCATTTCTTTGTTGAGGAGATAGTCCATTATGTTAATTAATGTTTCCAATTTGGCTTCCATTTTTCTTTAAAATTCCAGATGACACTGCAGCTTTAAAAGCTCAGATAGCAATATACTATTTACAAAAAAACTAAATTCAGCTTAATTTATGGAATGAATGTAGTCTCATTTTTTTCCTGAAGTTCAGTTTATTGTATTTTTTTCTTATACATTGGATAAGAACAACTCCCTTTTAATTATCCATTTTGTTAATTGAAAAATATGCCTTTAACAACAAGAAAAAGGCATCTCTCAGTGATTCTGACCATTTTAACCTATTCATCTGTCTTGTTGAAAAACACCATCTGTTTATATAACCTTAAACAATGGTTTTTCTAATTTCTTTCTTTATATGTGAAACTATGACAGAAGTTATATCTGTTTACTTTTACTAAGTGGCAAAATGTGGATTTGTGGCTTTTAAATATTCTGATATCTCTGCTAAAGATAAGTGTTGTCATGAATAATCCATACAATGCCATACTGTGCTGGAATCACTGAAAATTGCAAAATGCTCCTTTCAGTACTTTTGGGCTTCAATTCTGAACACACTTGTAGGGATTAAGGCCAGTTTAACACAGTGGGACTTATTTCTGAATACATATACATAGGTTTGGCTAGCACATCAGTATTCAAGGGTATTTCAAGAAGAGAGAATTAGCTTATGTTAATATTAATGTTTTATTCTGTATATTGTATAAATATATTGGATGCCAGATACTGAGACGCAATTATAGTAGTGGAATTTGCATATATGGCTTGGAAATCTTCTTGAAATAGAAGGTTTCTTCCATGCATAGAGATCCAGTGCGGGAGCCTGTTAACAGAAGGGAAGAAATGAAGTTTGCTAGGTCAAAAAAAAAAAAATTAATAAGCCATTTTGTAGTGGGGAAGGTCTCCAGACATGCCACTTCATGAAACTAAATGTGAAGAGCATTTTCAAACGTCTGAAAATTTTGAAAGCATCAACAACATCAATAAGATTGTATTATTAATCAATACAACTGATGAAAACCTCTCAAAGAGCTTATCCACATCCCTAATTGAAACACCTTCCCCTTGTTTTTACTTACTATACTTTATTCTTTAATTGTTCTTTGGAATATTTGTAGAACAGAGCTTTTCAAGTTGGGCTTCCACTTTTGAATAAAATTTGATACCAGATTTATTTATTTTGGCTTTTCTTGGATGTATTGTCACTGTTTTGTTTCAGTGTTAGAAGTGGCTCCAAGTAACAGTGGGTTATACTTCAGACTGCAACAACTCCAGCGTGACTATATGTAAAACTGACACTGATACGCATAATCATTCACTGTGTTTGTGTGCTTAACAGCTTGTGGTCATTGCCTATGATGATGGTGACCCTGTGAAGTTCAACACCACCAATGTAGAAATTTCAGTATTACAGCCTTCAGTAATTCCAAGGTTTACCCAAGATGAATACAGGTATCGTGTGTGTTCTGTTTTTGTCATCATTAGCTTTTTTAAAGGCAAACAAACTGGGGATGGGGTAAATTTGTTCTTTGAACTAGTTGAATCAAAGTGCTAGTCTTAAACTTTAAAACACATAAGAACTTGGGTTCAGGCTATTTAAAATACTATTTTTATTCAAACAACCCTGCCTTAACAAATAAGATCAATATCAGAAGTCCTTCTTAACATTTGTTAGAATGGCATGCATATGTGGTAGGTTTATTTGATGGAGGCCTCAGCACTGTGGAACCCATTTCCTTTCAATGTGTTTCTAACCCCTTTTGCATAGACTTTTAGGTGAGCAGGTTTTGTTGTTAACTGCCCTCGAGTCGACTCATGGATGAGACAGTTCCAAGACCCTCTGTCCTCCACTGTTCTGCTTAATTGCTGCAATCCCATAAAACCCGTGACCTCCTTAATAGAGTCCATCCATCTGGCATGTGGCCTTCCTCTCTTCCTACTTCCCTCCACCTTTCCCAGCACTATTGTCTTTTCCGTTGAGTCCTTCCTTCTCATGATGTGTCCAAAGTACGACTGCCTCAGTTTAATCATTTTGGCTTCCAGGGAGGTTTCCCGGCTTGATCTGTTCTAGGACCACTTGTTTGTCCCTTTGGCTGTCCATGGGATCCTCACACTCTTCTCCAGCATCACATCTCAAATGAATTGATTTTCTACCTATCATCTTTCTTAACTGTATAGCTCTCACATGCTTACATGGTAATAAGGAATACAGTGGCTTGTATGATTCTAACTTTTGTGTTCAGTTGGATATCTTTGCATTTTAGAATCTTACAGTCACCTTCCCCATTCTTAATTTTCTTCTAATTTCCTGACTGCAATCCTTGTTTCTATCAATGTTTGATCCCAGATATGGGAATTCTTTTACTATTTCTATTTCTTCATTGTCTAAGTTGAACTTGTGAAGGCCCTCAGTGGTCATTATTTTTGTTTTCTTTATGTTCAACATTAAGCCTGCCTTTGCACTTTCTTCTTTGATCTTCCTTAGTAGGTGCTCCAGGTCTTTGAGATTTTTTGCTAGTACTATGGTATCATCTGCATATTTTAGATTATTGGTATTCCTTCCTCCTATTTTCACTCCTCCTTCTTCTGTGTCTAAGCTTGCTTTTCTTAATAATATGTTCTGCATACAAGTTGAACAGATAGAGTGAAAGGATATAGCCTTGTCTGACCCCTTTGCCAATTGGAAACCATTCTGTTTTTCTGTTTTCTGTTCTGACAGTATCCTCTTGTCCTTAGTACAGATTCCTCATCAGGACTATCAGATGTCTTGGTACTCCCATGTCTTTAAGGGCATTCCATAGCCTTTCATAATCTCAAAGACTTTGCTATAGTCTATAAAGCACATGCTGATTTTCTTTTGGAATTCCCTGGTGCGCTCCATTAGCCATCGTACAGTATGTTTGCAATGTGGTCCTTAGTGCCTCTTCCTTTCCTGAATCCTGCTTGGATCTCTGGGATTTCTCTCTCCATATATGGTTGAGGTCTATGTTGCAGAATTTTGAGCATAATTTTGTTTGCATGGGAGATCAGTGCTATGGTCCTATAGTTGCTGCATCTCTTGTGTCTCCCTTTTTGTGGGTGGGGATGTATATTGATCACTTCTAACCTGTTAGCCATCGTTTTGTTTTCCATATTTGTTAATATATGTTGGTTAACACAAAATTGACTCTGTCAATGTGGATTGTAGCAGTTCAATTGGAATATCATCTGTTGCTGGTGATTTGTTTTTCACTATTTCTCTTATTGCAGTTTCCACTTCATTTTTTAGAATTTGAGGTTCATCTTCATATGTCACTTCGTTCCATATGTCCTTCATTTTGTCATCTCTTTTGTATAATTCTTCTGTGTATTGCATCCAACGTCTTTTTATTCTCTCCTGGTCTTGAATTATGTTATTTTTATTTAAACATAATTAAATAAATCCATTTAAAGCTGTGTGAAGGTGAATTTACAATTGATTAGCTTGTACAAAGTTGTATTAGAATCCCTGGATCCAAAGGATTATGTATGTTTGTTTACCGTAATAGGTTGTATAGCATGGGACTTGAGCATTCACAGATTTTATTATCTTTCAGGGGTCCTGGAACCACACCCAAATCATGGCAAGAGTCCACTGTATATTGTTTTAGAGATTTTTATTTCATTGCTTGAATTCATTTTTGTTTCACTATATGAATGCATACATTTCAAGGCCTGATGAGGTGAGCTGTCACTAGTCCCAGCTTCTGCCAACCTACCAGTTTGATAGCATGCAAATGCAAATAGATAAGTAGCTACCATTTCAGTGGCAAGGTAACTGAATTTGGTGCAGTCCACATGATCAATAGAGCAGTCTAAGACTGCTTTCTTAGACAATAATGGCTCTTTGGCTTAGTAGCATAGATGAGCACCACCCCCTACAATTGGTTATGACTAGATATTCATATCAAGAGACTATCTTTACCTTTTACGTTTATGAATGCATAACTATCCATATATGAAAGTCTTATAACTGCCTTTTAATTTACGTTTTTAAATGTGTTGGAAATGGAATAATGTATGTTTATACCTTGAGATATTGAGAATATGGTTCCAAAAATGGGAAGTAAACAAGAATGAATTCAAGACAAAGTAAAATGCAAGACAGCTGGCATTACTAGATGACATTTGTGGATGATTATTTCCAAACTAATCAATAATTTCTTTTTCAGTCTTTTAGTTGTTTTCACTGTCATCAATACTGACAGGCACTGGTTCTGGGTCCATGCTTAAGCATACTTTTTCATGCACCTGACAGAAAATAGACAGAGTTTTCCTAAGTCTCAGTTTAATGTTACCCTGTTTCACTTTTGGGGGAGAATAGTAGGGGGGGGGGTGAATGACAATGTACTTTGCCCGCTCCTACAAAGCCTCAGTCAGAGATTTCACAGAAAATTAGAGTTTCTAGATTAATATGATTACACAGCTGTCTATCATTCTGAAGAAAAATATAAGCAAGTAAAAGTAGATACTTTGGATTGTTGTCAATTAATGAATATCATGTCCTCCTCTACAGCTAGAAAGTCATAGTTAATAGCCATGCACTGCTACTCCAGGCAATAAATTTCTAACAGAAGTACAATCAATAGCTATTACGTATTGCCTGTGGACACATTTAACAGGTGTTCTGGCATATTATATCAAATAAAGAAAAACAGTAGCATCTTTAAATGTTTTGGAATGGCTTAGTTAAATCCTAGGCTCCTTTTTAAAACACTGGTCTTTTGTTGAGAAACACTAAATTTTTGAAATTCCACAGTTCATGGCATACAGCATTACATGTTATTGTTAAATGACATTTTAATGTCCAAGTATGATCCAGTGCTATAAACATGATATAATTCACAAGCATTACATGAATATCACCTCTATGCCCATTCTCTTATTTCTTAGCACATGTTGTTGGGAGAAGACAAAAACTGGGAGTGCTATTGGAGAACCAGTTGTGCATAACTGTTAAGGAGATATTTTGGGTGAAAAAAAGAATTCCCTGCATGCCCAAGGCATAAAGACAAGACAACAAAACTGGGCTTTAAAATGGGCTTAGCTGTATTGAAGTTAAACCAGTTTCCAGTGTGGAAAGTGATTATCAAGGCTAACTTCAAACAGTAGATCCCTTTTAAAAACAGTTTAAGCAATGCTCCTTTGTGTCTTGGCTCATACAGAGCCTCAGACTAGATACACAGAGTCCTGGCTAGTGGGCTACAGTAGGTTCAACTACCTCTTCATAGAGGTCCCTTCTCAATCGCCCAAACACATGCACCCAACAGAAGGCCTATTACTGGACAGTAGTGAGGACAGCCCCAAGTGAGCAGTCCATCATGTAGTGCCTCATGACCTCAGGATGTCTGAACTTGCCTACCTACCTTGGTCTTTACTGTGCCACCTGACCTTTAATAAAAAACCAATTTGCCAAATTCAAAGAGATATAACAGCAAAATGAATGAAAGACAAATTAGCCAGATTTGAAAGAGACTTGATGTAATGCCAAGTAAATAGTGATCTATATCCAAATTAAGAAGCCAGAAATTCAGGACCCAACCTGCAGTGGTGTGACGCATGAGACATGTGAAAAAATATAAGGTGATCTTCAACCACTTTTGAAAGTTCGTTTAAAAGTTCCTACTTAGCTCCAGATATGGTGACTGACTGAAACCAGTCTGAAATCTGAAGAGGTTTTTTGGCACGGCTTCCAGCATATGCTGGAAGCATGTATCAAATTCAGGGTTGGAAACTATTTGCACGCCTCTTTCTGGAGAACCTCACTGCTATTTCTGGTAAACCTCACTGCTACAGTCCATCACATATCTCCAGCATGATAGAATTATATACAATTGTGTAAGGAGGAGGAAAAGAAAAATGATGAACGATGAAGAAGAATATGTTGAGATGCATGTGAGAAGAGGGAGTAAGAAGAAAATATTTAAAAGTCCTTTACTTAGAGTCTCTAGAGCATCACATTCTACTTGAAATGGGAAAGCTGAATAAGGATACTTTCACAGCTACTGTCTTCATTTAAGGAAAGTTACGTTATGGAACTCCTTACTTTAAGGAAATAATTGTAAATAATTTAGCAATTTTGAAAGTCCATGTATCAATAATGTCAAACTCTGCCAGCATTTTGAGATTGACTATGCCCTTGAATTACCATTGTGCATGGTCTAATTTAATAATTTTCAACTCTCTACACATTGTTTAGATTGTGATGCTGACAAAACCAAAGTTACCATTTCAGTTGTTTTTTTGTCCAGTATTCTGTACCAGCTACTCAGTTAAGTAGCCCAATCTCTTCTGCCCAAACAGAAGAGATCATTCAGTCATGTTCCAGTTACTGACAGAATGGACCTCCTTCTTCCCATGCAATTGATGTCTGGTAAAGTCAAGAGGAGTTACTATTGTGGCAATTGTGACTGAAAAGGTGTGGAATAAATGCACAATAAGACAACTGAATTATTAAAGGGGGGGTTGCTTCAGTAACCAGAAGACATGAGGCATGTAATCATAGCAAGATTCTGCATCAACTGCTACTGTAAAGGAAATCTTTCTTCTGACCTTCACAAAGAAATAAAGAAAGTTTCTCTAGCTCTTAGTGGATTGCTTCATGAATACTTACTGGATAGCTTCATAGCAAACATCTCTTAGGGGAATTAGTTTTTTTTCAAAAAGAAAAAAAAATCAGTCAGTATATGAATGTGATAATACTGTCCTCAGTTCGCACACATATATGAACACACACATAAACTCATAAATAAACTCTTTCACACATACTTATATACACACACATGCATGAACACATATAAGCATACACAATAGAGGTGGAAAGAATACTCAAAGTTTTTTTTTTAAAAAAAGTGAAACACAGGCCCCATACAGACAGATCAAAATAAAGCTGCTTTGGGTCACAACAGACTTTGAAACCTGTTTTTGAAGAACTACTTATAGTCAATCATTGAAAGAAGAAAATAGTTAAAATTACTTGTTTTTTATTTCAAGAATGAAATTAGGAAAAATTGTATCCTTAACATACACACATGTGCACATGCATGCACGCACACACACACAGTTCACATTGCAGAATGCTGGGTGGGAAAGGGGCTTTAGCTTCATTTTCATTCTAATGCTATTGAGAAGAACAGCAGAGAGCATGTCAGATTAAAGTTTTTGCACTCACCCCATAGCTTCCTATTACAGTGGTGCTGGGAGAGAGAAAGATTTTAAACTTCCCCTCAATTATGACTTTCCTTTCAGACCATCTTTCTTAGCACTCCAGATTCTGCTAGAAACATGGTGCATGGAGAAAGTCATTTATTTATTTATTTATTTATTTGACATTCCACTTTTCTTTTAGTAGGTCTGAGTAAGGTTTTCAATGTGAAGCAAACATAATTCAGCAAAAACAAAAAACAAAAACCATGATGTGATAGAATTAGAGACCAATTAAAAAAAATAAGTGATCATATTGAAACCAAATGCTGAGTTAAACTAGTTTATATTGGGTTTTTTTAATGAAACAAAAGAGAGAGGGCATTAAAAGGTCGTCCTATGGCAATCAGTTTCCAAAATCGAAAATCCATTGAAACCAACTGCTGAATTAAACCAGATTATCATGTTGTTGTTTTTTAAAAAATAAAATAAAACAAACTAAGAAAGAGAGCACTGAAAGGCTAATTTATGACAACCAGTTTCCCAAATCCTGTTGAATGGCAGCAGTGGGAAAGGAGAGAGGAGAATAATTTCCCTGCTGTGGAAAGATATTGTGCAGCCTTGGAGTGATCACCAATAGACAAACCTCTTTCAGATCCTCACTAAAAATGCCTATCAGGATGTTGAGATGAGGGCTGTATCCAGTGGAGGAAATTCCAAACCCTGGGAGAAACCAGAGAATGTCCTCTCCTCTTTTAGCACCAGATATGCTTGTGAAGGTGGTTGAGCTAAGTAATGGCCAAAAGCCCTTCTGAATAAAATGATTCTTTCCTGCCTGCATAATAACTAACGTCATACTAAATGGTTCATTCAAAGACATAGTCATGTTAGTCCAGATTATCAATACGCAAAGGGATCTTGTGGCAACTTTAATACTAACTAAGGGGCTGTACAGATGAGAAGAAAGATCTGCTGCCAAGGTGCCATTAGTGCCCTGGAGCAGCACACTGTTTGGACTCAGCACACAAGGCTTGTCATCGGCACACATGCCATCTGAATGTTCACATGCCAAAATGGCACTGGGAAAGCGTGGAGCGTGTGGATGTTCCACTCTCCTGAGCCCTATTTTCAGCCCCAGACTGCTGCAAAGCAGCGGTCTGTACCGGGCCCAAGTGAAAGATATAACATTAGCTTTAATAGACTTATTCTACTTCCTCATACATCTAGTTTTTGGGTTTCCAATGGCACCCTTGGGGAGGCCACATGGAAGACTCTGAGAAACAGTAGGCTGCACATTGCCCTCCTTTTTCTTTTGTTTTTAACTGTGTTTCAGAAAGGTGAATATTTTTTCTGTTTTTGATCCATTTTTATAATTGCACCATTATATTTAATTCATTTTCAAAGATATATTTTAAGAACACACTATGCCTTTGCCTTCTTTTATTCTAAAGAATCCTAGATTAAAATATTTCATTGTGAATCATTGCAAGAACTGTACAAGGATGCATTGCACCTGATGACATTAAGTCCACCAGAATGAAGTTTGACATTTATCTTTAAGGATAATAGGCCATGTCAGTGGTTCATGGTAATAACACCTAAACTCTCTTGTCATCTTTTTTAGAGGTAAATACCAATGAAAAGGTCAAAACTTCATGAACCAATATGCGAAGTGTAAGGAGAGGGGGCCATAGTGAAAGACACATACTAATAACACTGAACATACTTGGCAAGTAATATAGCACTGGGAAGGGGACAATTTAAACTGCTCCTGGATGGAAAGGATATTTTATTGAAGTGCTGTGGCACATGGAAGCAGAAAAACATGCAAAGATGAAATACCATAGATTAAAATATATCAGCTAAACTTTGTAATATAATCATTTTCATACTCTGATGTACAGTGGAAAAACAGGTGTTATTGTATTTATTTACATCCCACTTTCCTTCCATATTGGGACTCAAAGAGGCTTACAACAATTTTAAAAAAAAACTGATAAAATCCACAAAATGCAAAAGTTAAAATACTATTAAACAATCACAAAAAATTAAAACTTGGTTAAAACATCTATTAACACATATGCGGACACACCAGCACAGGGGTTAGCAATATTCAGCACGTTGTGTAAGATGGGCCTTATATCATCTATCATCAAATGCCTGTCAGTATAGAAAGGTCTTTGCTTGTTTGTGAAAAGAAAGTAGAGAGATTGCCAGAAGGGAATTCCAGGGCTTGGGGGCAGCCCCTGAAAAGATCCCCTCCCATGTTCCCACTAGATGTACCTCTGAGGGAGGTGGGGCAGAGAGAAGGGCTTTCCCAGCAGTTCTCAAAGCGTAGGCTATTTCTTAAGGGAGAATATGGTCATTCAAAATTAGCACTTTGTTCTCATTTGTGGCATAGGAGCCACTACAGTTGGCTCCTTAGTACACCAAGTTAATTACTCAAGAAAAATATTAGCCCATATGGTAGATGCTCTGGTGCCTCTCCATGCCAATGTTGCTTGAGTTTTCAAACAGGCCAACATAACCCCTCCAATAAATGAGGTTTATGCATATTCTTCTTCCATGCAGCCCATGCAACCAATCATCATGGGCATCTACTACTACGTATCCAGAAACACTACTATGTGTTGACAAAGAAATAAATTTTGTGGTTATTCTTCTCTATTAAAAGCTTGCTGTTGTATGTGTCAGCAGATACAAAGAAGCAAACCTGCAGCTTGATAGGTTTTTAGGCAATTCTTGTCAGCGCAACTGCTGGGGTCCAACAACCACTGTCAGTAACTCAAACGAGTCCTGGGGTTAAATCAGACCTTTGTAGCAGAGCTAGCAATTTTAGAAGCTGAAGCGTGGCTCCAAAGTCAATTGGGATAACAGCAACTGGATGTCTTCCAGGAACTGAAGCAATGCAGGAACCTCCGGGGACACTCAGCAAAGCGATGCAAGACTTCTTCTGATAAACCACCAGAGAAGCAAAGTCCCCGAAGTGCTCTTTATTCACAGTGCTATAATACAAATACAGATCTCCAAAACTCCAAACCATACCAAACCAACTCCTACTACAAACCCACAAGCTATCCCTTGCAACCCCTGGGTTTATATAGACTCCAGACCATGTGGTCTCCCAAACCCAGTGAGTTCCTGTGTGTAACCATGTCATGTGTCTCCTGTGCAATCCAGACACATGGTTTCATCATCCATGGCTACGTGCACCTAGACACTGAAGTGTCCTTGAGCCAATGAGTATCAGCTGTGCTGATCAACCTTGTCCTTCTGCTGAATGCTCATGGCCAAACACACACACATCAAGCATTTCCCTGTGTGCTGTGTTTTAACCCTTCAAATCCCTGACAATTCTCTCCTCGAAAGTCCCATACACCCAGTGGTCTTATGAAGCTTCAAATTTTAATATCTAGAAATGTTAGTTCGATTCTTTCCATTTGCAAATACAGGGCTGAAACAGATGACCGGAAAAAGCCGACTTCTGGGCAACATTGGAGAATAGTGTTTACATGTGCATGCTCTGATGACGCCCAGAAGCTGCCCAGATGCCCAGACATGGGAGGTTCCAAGGTTCTCCAGGGGCACAGCATTTATATGCCACACACTGCTGGAGTAACTTGAAGCCGACTTTGGGCTGCAGCAGAGCCTCGAAAGCTAGAACTTTTAACATCCACAGTCTAAATATGAAAAAGGAGGTACAGAGACTACTCCTTTGTTATATAATTCTTCTCAAAGGAAGCAACACATTATTGCAGCAATTTTCTCTCTATAAAGAAAGTCTTCAAAAACTGCAGTTTTTGAAAACTATTCATAATTTATTACTTATTCTTTGCACATCCACACATATTTCTGCACAGTGTTTTCTGTGCAGAAATATTTTCTGTGCAGTATTTACGGCCCATTACAGACGGGCATGAAAGTACGCGCAGAGCGCGTACTAGGGTTAAGACAGGGCGGTGCTTCCAATGCACAAAATGGTAGCAGCCGTTCCACACGGCCGCCGCCATCAATACGTGATGACCACGCCTCCTCCAAACGAGACGGCGTGGTTGTGATGTATTGGGGTCACGGCAGGGCACCCAGGGATATTAAATTTGTATTCCCAGTGTATGTATGACTGAGAAGTACAGTACATGTTTTTGCCCATATGATTCCTAGAGAAATACCTGACATCTCCAGCTAAGATAGATATATGATACTGGGACCCAACAAGATTTTCTCTTAAGAGTCCTAAGAGAGCCACTGCAAGTCATAATATCTAATATTGGGCCAACTATCAGACCTAAACCCCTGACGCTGCAGGTAGCAGGTTGCATAGAACTCTACATGCATTGACTTTACCTGTCAAAGGAGTTACAGAATCTCAGCGATACAAGCAACATCATTATCCTGCTATCATTTTGTGACTAAGGCTGCATTGACACTGCAGCAATAATTCAGTTTGACACCACATTAACTACCATGGCTCCATGATATAGAATTTTGGGATGTGGAGTTTTGTGAGATATTTAGCTTTCTCTGTCAAAGAGCTCTGGTGCCACAACAAACTACAAATCTTAGGATTCCATAGCATTGAGCCATGGCAGTTAAAGTGGTTTCCAACTGGATTATTTCTGCAGTGCAGAGGCAGCCTAAATCTGATGGATGAAAATAAAATTGTCATTTAATAACTTTTTGGGGGAAAGGTGGGACATTTGTGAAGCAAATTATATAGTGAAAATTCAGCCAAAATTAACTGCTGAGTTCGTAGAGTTGTTATTGCCTTTTTTGTTTTTTTGTTTTTACAATTTTGCTTGTCTGCTTTTCCAGAAAAGTTTCTTAATGGACCAGCAGTATATTTTCATTGAACTGATGCATTGTTTTTTGAACCTGATTGAATTAGTTCACTCAAGGAAGTGAAATCAATGAGGTACCATTACTGTGAGATTACAGAGAACATGAATTGGGGTGTTTCTCATGCACTTCCTTCAAATTCTTCCATGTTGAATGCAAAACCAGCTTCCTAATTGGTATTGATTCATAGAATTCAGCCATGTCAGAATAGGAGTTACAGTAGGATACTAAAAAAGAAAAGAAAACAAACTGGTAAAAGTAGGTTAAGATCAAAAGAAGGCTGGGAATACTCTTAGACAGTTATGAATGCATAACCAGGAGTTATGCATTTGTAACCATTTCATATTCATGATCCTTACATAGACCTTAGTTTAGGGAATACATAGGGACAGTGAAAAATCCCCAATTCCCACTTACAGCAGGCACTGTGACTGACTGAGGTCTATCCTCCTGTTGTTCAAGAAGCAGCTGGCTGATGTTACCACCCACACCCTCATAATCAATATTCAGTATGAGTATGAATTGTGACAGAGGTCCTGCTTCCACCAGTCACAATGGAGATTTCTCACAGGAGCAAGTGAGTACATCTGTTAGCTGCTTCACAAACAACAAGGGAGCAGACACACATCCCCATTGATAACAGCAGCTGCTGCCCAATAATTGAGTATTGGGGGGGATCGGGATGTGTGTCACTGCACAGCACTGTAACTGGTGCTTACACATTCATAATTCCTCAACAGGATTCTGGTCAAGGTTTTTAAACACTTAGACATACACATGCTAATTTGGTTTCCACTGTTCCTCACCTAGCACTTCAAATTCAGAGGGCAGGCAGGGACAGAATCTAGCCTTCAGTCTTGAAAATAACAAGTAATGTTTGCACTTCCATAAAATAAAATATAGTCAGCCCTCCACATTTGTGGCTTTGCCTTTTGCAGTTTTGATTAGTCACAGATTTGAGTAATATATTCTCTCTAGGAATCTCTAGATCTGCCAGTGTGACTCTCCTGGAAGTTGACCATAGAGCATGATGGAGGACCAAGAGATCCTAGACTAAACACTTCTCTAGGCATTTATAAGTCCTCCAGCACAATTCCTGTTGAGGTTGACCACAGAATTGAATTGGAGAACCTAGAGATTCCTAGATAGGTGTTCTCTCAGGTTAAAAAAAATGTTTTTTTATTTGTGGTTTTTCCACTTTCACAGGCATCCTGTGCTCCTAACCCCAGTGAATGTGAAGAGCCCACTGTATTTGAGATTTGTCAAGCACTCTTTAAAAAAAATCACTGGCAAAATTTGAGTATAGCAGAAAACAAAGCAATCAGATATGCCTATTTCCATCATGCATTTGTTCCTTAAAGGTAAAGGTTTTCCTTGACAAGGTTTTCTAGTTGTAACCAACTGTAGGGGCAGTTTTATCCAGTCCTGCACTATAGTGGCAAGTATCAGATAAAAGGTTTTTGAAATGGAATAAGACAGGTTGAACCCAGCTGAGCCCCAAACCTTGTGCATGTATAATCAGTTACCTAAAAGTTGTATTGTTCTAGATTTTCAAATAGAGCAGATTACACAATTTTGACAAATAAGAAATTTTTCTTTACAAAACAAATACTAACATGTAATTCAAGTATGAAAACTTCGATTTGCTCTTGTTTTAACTTCACTAATGACAATGTAGTAGTTTTCTAAGTTTTGGACTGTGAACCTTATCACATTAGGCACTTACCACACGGGTATTGTTGCCCAAACATTGCCAAATGCTCCAGAAACACCGGAGGTGGGATCATCCGTTGTGCTTCTGAAACGTCACTGAAGCACTCTCGTTGTTCTCCCATCGATGAATAGTTTGCTGAGAAGCCATTTTTGTAATAACAGAAAATCCCGAAAATGAAAATCCCGTTATTACAAAAATGACTTCTCAGCGAACAATTCATCAATGGGAGAACGACAAGAGGGCTTTGGTGACATTTCAGAAGTGTGATGGATGATCTCACCTCCGACACTTCTGGAGCGTTTGGCAATGTTTGGGCAACGCTATCCGTGTGGTAAGTCCCTAATGTGATAAAATCATATGACTCTGGAGAACAGAGTTTGAATCCCCATTTGGCCATCAGACCCACTGGTGACCGTGGGTAAGTCACACTCCCTCATTGCCTCAGAGGATGGCAATGACAAACCCCCTCTAAAGAAACATGCCAAGAAAATCCTGTTATAGTTTCACCTTAGAGCTGTCATGTGTTAGAAATGCCTTGAAGGTGCACAACTGCAATAACAAAAAAGGTATTTTCTTACTACATTATTCATTTGTAAGGCAATCCAGAAAAAGTTGTGAAAATTATCAGATACATCTGTGGAAGGACTATAGCCTGTCAGGAAAGACTACATCCTTTGGGGTATTTTTAGTTTAGGGGTGGTGGTGTAAATAGTTGGGGAGGGGGAAATATGATAGAAATTTATTTTAAAAATATACACGAGATGAAAAGCATTGATAATAAGAAGTCTCCCCACACCTTCATAATATGTGTGTCTGACAAACTAAAAGAACACTGGAGGAGTTCTATCAGGAACCCTTTGAGATGAGAACTAAATTCATTGACTGAGCTCAGGGGCCCTCAAGGTGAGTCTCTCTCCTTGGTGGCAGGAGAGGTATAACCAGTAGTTCACAATGCAGTGGTCTTTTCATCTCTCTCATTCCCATGTTTTTCATACAGGCTGATCTAGGCTAGGCTTTGGTTGGACATAGGGCTGGAAGGAATATTTAAAAATGGTTGGAAAATGAGTGAAAAACATGTTTCTTGAGTATCAGAAAAGTGAACCCTGTATCAATGAGAATCTTCACATTTTAGGGCTTGTTCTAACAAACTGTGTGCTGCATGCTTGCCATGGATATTTACGGAGTATTCAAGACTGAGAACTGACCTGGTGCAAAAAGATTTATATAAGTATCCGGGCCTTCAGAGTTATGCCGAATGTTGTAGAATGGGAGGCTTAGCTTAGCATATCTTTATCCTTTCCAGTTGATCGGATTGACCAAGGGCTCTGATAATCAATAACATTTATTATCAAACGCTTTGTGGCTACTTTGTGAAAGCAGGAACTTTCTCTAGCATACTTCTGGGAAAATTATCAGCCTGCTTCTGTGATAGAGGGCCATGCAAGGGAAATAAAAACAAGCTAGCAGCTAAATTATTATTTGAAACATTGCATAACATAGCATTCTTTGTGCAAGTGTGTTCAGCTTATTTTTTGTGCTGAAATCTTTTCTTCTAAAGGACAATGTTCATCTTAGATGTAATTACATCACTGAATTACCATGCAAATTGCCACTAAAATCCTCCAGTCCATGGCTGGGGCATTTATGTAGCTGCATATGTATTTGAATCCCTTTCCCATACAATCAGAGAATCCCTGTGGGAGAAGGATTCAGGTGTTTACGTATTCACTTGACATCCTGCTTATCCATCTGCAGTTTTAGACATCAATCGTGCTACTGATCAAATGCTTGAATGAAGCCATTTTTGTCCCCTTGTTCTGTATGCTTAATTTTTACTTATTTCTTGTTCACCAAGTACTGGAATTACATGACATAGTCACACATAGATTCGAGCTTCTTCGGCCTCATAGATAAAGAGGAAAATGTTGTGTATATTGTGTAAAGCAGCAGAGTACTCAGAACAAGACTGAAAGCAAGAACCATTTGTTTTGTTCAATTTTTCAGGCCCCCTCCTGTGAGTGAAGGTGCACCCAAAGGAACTCAAGTTGCTGTTGTAACTGCTGCTGCCTTGAATCAGACCATTGTCTATTCTATTGTTTCAGGAAATGAGGATGGTAAGTAATACTGTCACAAGCATTCTTGAATGGGGAATAAAATGTTACAGGAGAGTTAAGGGGGGGATGTTTGGAAAAAAGCAAATATATTTGACACCTCCATTTTTAAATGGAGTGTTTTGTAGTACTAAAATACTATTCTCTACTTACTTTGAGGATTAGAAAATAGTGGAGAACCTATAGACAGGGCCATCACTAGAGGAATGTGGGGGTTGCAGACAACACAAGATGACACCCCAAGGGTCCCCTACAGCTGTGTAGTGTGATATTGTCCTATCAACAGGATTCAGACAAGATGCAATGACCACGTTTTGTTTGGGAACTCTCATTCTCTCAGGATTGCAGTGATTGATCAGGGAAACATTATACTTCCCTTATGTTTTCTCAGTGTAAATCAAACATGATATTTGTGCTGATCATTCTATTAAGGGAAAGAAACATGTATCCATGTTTTTTCTTCTAATAGCTGGGGAGCAGTAACAACAACAAAAGGATAGTAGCTGGAAAGCAATTTAGATTGCAGAACATGATATGGAAAAGAGTTCAACCTCTTCCCCCATGTCACTCAAGCACAACATACACCATGTAGCTACTTTTTAAAATCATTTTTTTAAAAAAGGTTGCTGATCTTCAACATCTCAGCTAATATGACCCTTTGAGGGGAAAAAAAGTTCTGTCAGACACTGGAAAATATGTATTACTAGAAAACTACAAAGTAGAAAGATGTAAGAAACAACCACTGTAGTAGACTAAGAAGTGCATTCTGTACTATGATATTTTTATATGAGATTTATTATTACAGTTTGACTTATTAATTAATGCCATTTCTTGATTCAGAACAAAGCCCTTTTCATAAGTCAATGGAAGGCCAAAACTAACATTAAAAATAGCTAGTAGCTCTCTGTTTGTTTGTTTTTAAATTAAAGAATAAGGTTGATTCTGGAGGATGGGTTCTGAATGGACCCTAATATAGGGGTAGATGAAGTTTAGACCCACTGCAGTCCAGATCTGGATCAAAGGGATCATGCCAGCAATTTATATTTTAGAATACATTAGCTCAGTGTTCAGTTGGGCAGGGGCTGATAGGTTTTTAGCTTATTGTTTTGTACATGTTGATTTAAAATGGTTAACCAGTCTTAAAATTGTGCCATATTCCAGGTGTGTTCACTATTAATAACCAAACAGGTGTTATCTCCATCAAAAAGCCTCTGGATTTTGAAATGGTGAAAAACTATTTACTTCGTGTGCAAGCAGATTCATTACAAGTGGTCCGTACCAATTTGCCTGTGCCATCTAAAAGTAAGTTACTTCTCACGAGATTTCTTATCTATTTATATACTTGGATCCCCCCCCCCCATTCACCCTTCCATCTAGCCAAGTCTAAGAATTAATCCATCATATTGTTACCCTATTAATTAAAACTCTTGGGTGCTACACATACTGCCAGCTTCAAATACTAGTATAGCAAGAAGAAACATTTATGCTACTGCAGTTAAGACTCAGCAGGATTACCTACTGCCATGGCAACTAGAAGTGAAGTGAAGTGAAGTAATCATGGACCACCATGACTATCGCTGTTGCCTGACAATGGAGAATTGGGAAATGAGGATATAAACACTTTGGCTATGGAGACAGAGCAGAGGAAGGAAGCCAGCTGAGTCAGGAAGGGAAATGGAAGCTGACCACAGTGGGAAAGGATTTATGGCAGCATCAGTGGTGGCTTTGAATCTCTTCCACCTAGAAGGAAGAACTAGAGATGTAGGAAGGGGTAGGGAGGTGAATTTGGTCAGGAGGCGGGGGGGGGGGGGGGGGGGGAGTTAGTCTTTAAGTGGAAGAAGTAGGGAGAATGGCAATAACAGACAACTGGCAGATATTGGACTCAGGACTCCTGTATTACTTTATCAGTCAGCCTGCTGGGAAAGCCCAGTCAGGCCGTTCCTCAGTGCCCTGGGCTTTGTGGAAAAAACTCCCCAAGTGTTGCTCACTTGGAGAGCTACTTTCTCCTGTTTGCCTGATGAAGAAACCAGTGTGACTTTGAAAGATTGCAACATGTAATTAGGCATTTTGGTTGGCCCAATAAAGGTATCATTGTTTTGGATGTTATTGGATTTGCTATATGGCCAACACAGTTACCCCTAGATTTTTTATTTATTTATTTATTTATTTATTTATTTATCTATTTATTTTTGGAGGGCTACTGTGTCTGAGGACTTGCCCGGCCTTGGCACCAGTTCTGATCCAACATATGCCAAATGTTTGACATATGTTGGCTCATAGGATAGCCTGATCCTGAAGAGTCAACTTGAGAGCTAAGGGTTGGACCTGTCTAAGCATCAGCACATACAGGTCCTTGTCCTAGGACAACTCCTTCTGGAGGGTAGAGCTTGGTACTGCAGAAATGTACACCAAAGCTGGGCTTCCTTCTGAGGCTATTAATCTAATGCAATAGAACTGGCAAATATCAGTGTACTTTAAATGCCATGTTCCTGGTGAAACTTCTGGTGGTTGGGACAGGACCTTTTGTTATTTCTCTTTACTGTGGTAAGCTGAGGGCTGTGAAGGCCCCTGATGTGGTTGAGTCTCAGAAGTTCCCTAATAAGGTTTCAGCAGACCAGGAGCCATGCACAAATCCATGTCACATCCAGCGGAGACAGACAGCTACCATTGGACTAACTTATTTTATACCAATTATAATACCACAAATAATACACACTATTTTAAAAACGTAAAAGCTTGATCCCACAGTCTTGTGGTATTTGTAGGATTTAGGGTGACATCTGCACTGTTAAAGCAATTCAGTCTTCCTCAGCTTCCCCATACCCTATGGGATACATTAGGAGATTTTGATGATTGCACACTGTCTGCTAAAGTATTTTGTAACCAGCACTAGAACAATTATGAGTTTTTTTTTTAAATGTTGCTTAATAAAGTGGAGGGGGTGTCCTTGGTAGAAATTCTATCAATTCATGAGCTTTGGCAATTCACGCTGCCCAGTCATGTTTTCTGTAAAAAAAAGTTTTTTTAGAAATCTTTTTACATAGATTTTTAACAAGTTCCAAAGTGCAATAGAATAAAATATACAAAAATGTTTCTGCCCAGCATTCTTCATACTTTTATGAACAAATATGCCCTGCTACTGAGGTATGGTAGGGACCTCTCATTAATGTATTCTTTTTAATTATATCTCTATAACACAGTAATTTTTAACAATGAGACTATTCCATTTTGGATAATAATTTCATATCATGGATTGATTTCAGTTGAGTTTTGCATCAAACTAGAATGTAGACATCACCTTGTAGATGACTTAATAATAATAATAATAATAATAATAATAATAATAATAATAATAATACGTTTTATTTGTATTTTCCCATTTCTCCCGATGGATCAAAGTGGGACTTCATATAAAAACTTCTATATAAATTAGCCAGAACTGAAAGACCTGGAAATAGCAGTATAGTGTTTTTCCTTGACTTTGAGGGGAAAATTCAGAAAAACAATAATGCACATTCTGTCTTTTTCTGTATAAAAATAGAACAAGCCCATCTAATCAAATTAAATTGGAAGATCAGCCCCTTGTTCTATTACTTTAGCCCATTAAGTTTAGTTAATTGGGATGAAGCAAGCAGATCTTCATAAATTAAACTGCCATAAATTTTAATCAATTCAGCGTACCAATTAATGCATTGGTCTTTTATCTGGTTTCATTAACATTTAATTATGACTATTGAAAAGTTCAAAAGACTGTCATTCTTCACTGACTTCATGCAGGAAATACTCCTTCATCAACTATTCATATGGAATATGGCACTGTATTTTGGGATTAAAACACAATGGGCAATTGCCCAGGGTTGGGGAGAGGCACATTGATGGCCCTGGGAACCTAGAGATCCTGCTCATGCTCCTCTGCCCAAATTTGTGTGGCTGAATTTTGTTTTCTGTTCCAAAATAGGCAATAGTGCCAAACTGTCCACAGGACTATTTGGCGACATTGTCAGGGATGGTCAGTCTCTAGGGCTATACTGCTCTTTTTTAAAAATGAAAAAGTGCAGAGATTTCATACTGCAGAGAATTCCTGTTCTGAAAAAGGCCTGAAAAATATGTACAAGCCTTTAAAATGTGAAGGGAGTAAAAACAGCTGGAAAAATGGTAAAATGGCCAATTGCACCACTCCTAAAGGATTTTTGCGTGTAGTGAGGCAGGCTATTCTGGGACCTCACATTTTTTAACCACCATTTTTTATGTGTGGAGGTTGTGGCAGATGGGACATTGTGACCTGTCAAAAGGCATGGTAGAGTCCATGCATAGTTCAAAAACTGCACTTCGTCCACATCTGGACAAAAGCTTCTCATTTTCACAGCAATCCCAATTGCTCTTCCAAAAACCTGCTGAAAGATGGAAGAGCATTCAGGCGAAGAGCTCCTAGTAACAGAAAAATTGCAAACAGGGCCATCTATCCACCTAGAGGCCCCATCAATAAAATACCTTTGAAAGGCCTCATAGGCAAACTATTTCAGACATGGTTTATGTTGGTTGTAGGAAGCCAAACAGAGCCTTCTGCAGGAGTGTTGAGGTGACTTTGAAGTCACTGCATTCCAAGTGACTAGCCTATGGGAAGCTCACAACCAGGACAGAGGCACAGTTGCATTCTCCCAGCAGCCATTGTTAGGCCATCACCTTTTAAAGTTGCCGAAACTGACAGACATTATCACTATATCTTGGAATAGCAAATTTGAATATTTAACTATGTACTGTGTGAGGGCAAACTCTTATCTCCCCTGAATCTCCCACCATTCAGCTTCAGTGGTTGGCCCCAAAGTTCTAATATACTGGAGATGAAGAAAAACCTAGAATCTCTAAGTAGGGTTGTCTCAGTCTAAAGATATACAGAGTTTAGTCATCATATAGAATATAGAACAAATGAGATGGACCCCTGGTCTGACTCAGTACAAGGGACTACATTTAAAAAATTACTTGGTCTCAGAAAGATTCCATTACAAAACAAGCTACTCGATGGATAAGGATATAGATGGAAGCTCAAAGAAATAATGAGGCACAGCATGTATCGTGAGCAATTGTTTGAATTAATCCAGTCTTCTCATTTGTTTCTAAATCATAATAACCATGAACCAAAACATTAGGAGTCACAGCAACACATCTTATGAGAACATCAAAACACTTGGCTAATCAGCCTGCTAAATAATAATGAATTGCAGGGCAATTAAAGTAAATTTTGTGATGAAGACAACTTGAATGTTATTGATTTCACTTTATGTTTTTGCCTGAGGCCATATCCTTGTAATGTTTCTCATTTCCATAGGCGTTATGCCGGAAATGATCCCTAAGACTGATGTGAGTGAGTGCATTGCTTATTAAAATTAGCATTCACACAAAAATATCACTCACCTCAGTACTGCCGCTATTTGACAGTAAAGAAACATGCATTGGTATTCCATATTAATTCCTAGTGCGTCTCTGAAATACCACAATGGATAAAAAGCTTAGGATGCTTCTATACTACAGCTCACTGTGTGCGCGTGTATTTAAAATTGGAAGGCTGTATTCATATTTCTCATTTTCTAGAGCATAGATTAATTCAATAAAGCTCTATTTAGCAGCATTTCTTCTTATTCAGCCAATTTTATAAATTCAGATGTACAATTTCATTTCAGTAATGGTTGTCTGCCACAAGAGCCCATGTCAGCTCTAGATTTTTGGCTGGTGAAATCTCTTGTTGGCCTTTTTCCTTCTGCATTATCATTTTAATAATTTTATTTGTTAGATGGCAACAGGAAAACTTGTGTAACTTAAGGCATGTCTACATGGGCCATTTGCAGTGTTTCCCAGTGCCCTGTCCAAATGACACAGAGCCAAAGGCCCAATTCAATTTTAGACTGGCTACATGTGGGAAGAACAGACCCACAGCAAGTCTGTGCCAACCTAACTTTAATGTGAATTTTAGACTCACCATTTGCTCCAGGTCTTATCAGAAACTCAAGAGCATTATGGAGCAACACAGGAGAGCTGCCTATATAGCATCCTGCTGTGCCACCTAATCCTGTCTCCCCTGGCACAAGAGAACAGTCAGTTTTCCAGCCATGTGATTGATGCTGGGTGCCTCATTTCTGGCCTCACAAGGAGTGATCCATGACTCCAAAAGAAGGTAGCACAGCAGGATACTGTGTAGACAGCTGTCCAGTGTTGCTCCAGAATAAGCAGGTAACAGGGGAAGTCAGGACCGCTTCAGGGCCAGAATACACCAAGGGCAGCTTAGCATATTTTGGCCAGTGTAAATCCACTCCTAGTTTGTCTATTCCTATTTTCCCCATCTTTTGATTGGAAAGAGGAACAGCAGAACTGGCACGCATTCACAAATTTCATTCTATCAGCAGGGGTATGAAAGAAGATAATGGGGTCTTGGCACACTACATGCTTTAATATTCAGTCACTGCTTATGTATAAATATTTTGACTCATAAGGAAAAAAAACCCTCTTGAAACAAGTTTCTCAACTCAAGGAAATAGGCTTTCTTTAGCCTTGTCTTCACACCTTTAGTAGCAATTTCTCAGATATTATTTTAGCATTGCTTAAGACATTTGTGTGTATCACTTAAGAACAGCTTTATCATCACTTTTAAGAATTTGCATTCTTAAGCATTGTTTTAAGTGAGGCTCCCAACACCACACAGGGTTTCAGACCTCTTGTTGCCAAACTTAATCTTTCACACTTTGTTAAGGGTTTTGACAGGTCGCAGTTTACATCTTTCCAATCCTTCCACCGTATATACTCAACTATAAGTTGACCTCATGTATAAGTCAAGGTCAAGTTTTAGGGCCAAAATTATGGATTTTGCCATGACTCATAGATAGGTTGAGGATAATTCCTTTAGTGTGTGTATGTATGAATATGGCAAGAGAGACTCTCATTGAAGCTTTTTGCTTCATCGTTTCAGTTTTCATTTTAGCCAGATGTGCAGGCGGGAGAGGGACTCTTAAACAAACAGCAATATCAGTCAGTCACCTAGGACTGTTTCCGCTTGGCTCCAGAGAGAAATAAACTCTCTGAATCACATGGAGAAATCTGAAAGAGCCGCTATCACATTACCGTGGTGACCCGTAAATAAGTCAACCTGGGATTTTGGGGTCAATTTTTGGGCATAAATTTTTAGACTTGTAGACAAGTATATACAGTACACTCTGATCCCACTCCCTAATATCCTATACACCTATATATTGTACTTTCTGTACTTCCAACTCTATCTGAAGCATCTGTGTGTCTGTGCTTTCTGTCTTCAAATGAACAGAGAGTATGTGCTTGTGATGTTGCAGAATTCCAACTCTGTTGGTGCATCTGAAGAAGTGGATTGATATCCATGAAAGCAATGCTAGAATAAACCAGTTAGTCTCAAAGATGCTGCTGGATTCCTTTAACCCTACCTTTCTGTTTCTGTTTCTATGTAGACAAACTGGACTGATGTGTTAGGGTGACATCATCTAAGGAGTTCCCTACCAATGTCTATCCTAGGCACTGCTTTCTGTCTTTGAACGAACAGAGAGTATGTGCCTGTGATGTTGCAGAATTTTCTGAGAGCTGTAGCTCAACCACTTCAAACTTCATCTCAACAGTACTCCATTTGTTTGTTTGTTTTCAGCTCTTTTGCTCTGTTATGTATTCTGAATCTATAGCCTAGGGTGGCTTTTCTTTTGTAATAAGGACATCAAAACTGTAAGGAATATGTAATGCTCTGGGGGGAAATAATGGTCTCTTTGAAAAATGGACTAGATCTTTCTGATGTAAAAACAACTACGACAAAACAAGAATTCTCTGAAGACCCAACCCGCAGGAGCTCCTCTCCCCTCTTTCTCTTTGCTAGCCAGTTTCCTTTTCTCCACATATAAATTCATTTTTTATGTTATTGTGGGGATAAACAACAGCTGATAAAGACTGCAGAACTAAAGAACGCTCCCAGAATTTCTAGTTCCCTGCATTACTACTCTTAACTAGAGTAGATTCATGGAATCAGTAGGATTTACATGAGACTTACCATGTAGTATGAGAACCAGCATAGTATAGTGATTTGTGTGATGGAATAGGACTCTGGGAGACCAGGGTTCAAATCTCCACTAAGCCATGGTAATCCACTGGATGACTTTGGTCAAGTCATATCCTCTCAGCATTAGAGTCAGACATATGACAAACCTCATCTGAATAAATTTTGTCACAAAACCTCTGTGATAGGGTTGGCATACATCAGAGCTCACTTGAAGGCAAAAACAATTCAGCATGTAATTAATGGGTATACAGTATTCTAGTTTGCACTAGAAATTAAATATCTATATTATCTAATTGATAATATCTAAGCTTGCTTGAACCCTCCATTGTCAATAGGTACTCTGGAAAATGTAGGGTTTTAATTAACTTAATTATCAGAAAGAAGGGAGGGGGAAATGTGACAATTCCCCAAAACAATCATTGTAGAGTGAGAAACTTCTTAGAAAGAAAGAAATAATTGCTTTTTCTCCATTTATGCACAAATGAAGTTGGCTCATATCAGTTGTTCCTGTGTTTCTATGTAAATTGAATCCCAGTCTTTGCTTTTAGTGAATTATAGGCAGAATCTTCCTTCTGCATGCCATTGATGACTTTAGATACAAATATGAAATCATTTAATATTTATTCCATTCTTCCAGAGTAAAATAAAAGTAGCTTTCTATTGTAAGAAACATCTGATTCTGTTTCATGAATTATTTATTTAGCTGACATAGTTCAATATCCACAGTGCTGAACAAAGAATGAACCTTGATATGCATTTGAAGAAGCAATTAGGATATGTTCAACATGGGTTTTAGAACCTATTTAATCACAAAGAACTGTTAAAATTCAGTACATATTGATTAGCAAAAATAATTCCATTAAACAAGCAGTCTGAGTGCATGGATATCTTCTGCTTTCATTTTACATGTTTTTCTTCTTCAGGGCCCAAATAAATCCAACAGTATTAACAACTGTGGAGGATCATGTATACATTTCACAGATTATGCAGTGGTTGTGCCATATCTGTTGTGAACAATCCATCAGTATTCCAATTCTCTCACCTTCTTTCCCACCCCCACCTATCTGACAAGCCCATTTTGCATGTCTGTGATTTATCATCGTATGAACTACTTTCCATCTTGATGTGTCTCATAGAAACTGTTGAAATGTATCACAGAAGAGAGTTCCCCTTATCTTCTTATCACATTGAAACAGCTGGTTCTTTCTTGTACATGATGGACGCACTTCCATGCTAACCCACTTACAGGCAAGATCAGAAGATAAATCTTGATACACTTCTAATTCACCTAGAGGGGCAAATGAGAAGATTTTTTATCTATTACTGCAGCAGAAGCTGACCACAATCTCCTCACCTCCCTCAAAATAAAAACCAGTCAATGAAAAGAATATCAAGCAAAATACATACACACACTGCTGCTGTATATCAGCACAATCACTTTGAGGAAGGATTTATCACAGTGGTGCAACTGGCATGTTGAATTTATTATTCTGTTGCATTGCAAAATTTAAAACAGTTTTCCCATTCCTCATCTTAATATTGCAGATGTGATAGTCATCTCTCAGTTCTCTACTGCCCACATGATTTAGAACAGGACTGTGTAACTGCAGCTCCCCATGGGTTTTATCCCTCCACACCACACCAGGCTCAAATCCCTTTGTTGTTGTTGTTTTTCTGCATCACTCTCAAAATAGAGATAGGAAATATAGAAGCCTTCTTTTCCTGTTGTTATTTTGAGAGTGGCTGCAGTAGAGGAAGGAGGCATTTGAGGCACTTATAGGATGGCGGGAATTTTGTATGTTTTCATGTTTAGGGCATTCTGCATGATTTTAGGACAAACATGGCCCTCATACCATGCCCTTTTAAAAAAAAAATGGGTGGTTTGGAGGACTGATGGGGGACTTCTGGGGGGACAAAAATAGGGGACAGTGGCTGCATGCAGCACCTAGGTTACACTTCACACATCCCTGATCTATATTATGTGGATGTGAGAGTTTAAAAGAAGTAAACTATTGCTTAGGATCACAGAAACAATATAAGAGCCATTGTTCTAAAGGGCAAGAAAGAATGTGGGATTGGAGTAGAAGATTTGGAAAAAAAAAGCTGCCAGACTAGGGTGGGTATGGTGGGGGAATATTTGGATAGAAGAAATATGTGCCAAAAGAAAGAACTAGATTCAGATTTAGTCATGCTTATAGGAGACTCGCTGAAATCAATAATTAATTTGTTCCCTCAATTTCAGTAGATCTGTGTGTGGCTACGTCTGTGTCCAATCCAAGATCTTTTTGTAAAAGTGTTAGTATAAAGCTTATTACAGTCATCCCTCTATATTTGCGGATTTGATATTTGCGGATTTGATTATTCACGGATTTCATTAATATGTTCTCTCTAGAACTGTCTAGGTCCTCCAATGCAACTCTGTGGTCAACTTTAACTAAAAGTTGCACTGAAAGACCATTTGTAACTACTCCAGTGCCATTCTATGGTTAGTGTATGTTGAACATTGACCACAGAGTTGCACTGGAGGACCTAGTGATTCCTGGAGAGGAGTCCTTCAGGTAAAAACAGTGTTTTTGTTATTTGTGGTTTTTCCATATTCACGAGGGTCTTGTTCCCCTAGCCCTAGCGAATATGGAGGGACAACTGTATATATGAATCAGTGATACAACTCCAATTATTCAGGAGAGACCTGAATCCAGCAATTAAGTTTAGTTGCTCAGTTATCACTTACTCTGCTGTAATCTGATTCACACTAGGGGACTGTACCCTCTCTCTCTAGTCATTGTTGGCTATAGTAGATGAGAGTGTTCTCCCATATTTTATATAGAATATTCTGAAGAGGCTTGGTGCATATTTTCCCATATCTATGCTTTATGACATATGAGAACGAAGGTGTCTGTTTATTTTCCAACTCAGTTCTCATGAACCCTCAGGTATAATGCTTGATGGTTGCTTGTTGTACAACTGCTGACAGTAGTTGTCACAGTTCATTATCTTATCTTGACTTATCACTCCTGTTATTTGTGACACCCAACTGTAGTAGTCCTTGTCAGAGATTCAGTGAAAGGAACCTCCAGGCTGTTCTAGTGTCACTGTAAAAATGGTTATGGATGCAAATAGATGGCTAAAAAGTAAGTCCTCAAAGATAGTGGTGTTGCCAGTTGGCAGATGATGCCTAGTGAAAACTTCACCTTAGGTAAATGTTATCTTGATCTCTATCTTCTTTTTCTATTGCATCAGCTGTTGACTAGGAAGTTGTTTAACTCTCCTGGGAAATCTATCTTCTATTTTATCACCCCAAGCGTGCCTAGAAACTAATTGATAGCAATGTTTCCTCAGGTGGATAATCAGTTTGCCAAAAACATTGCTCCCTTCTTTAAGTTGAAATGAAGCCTTTTTTTTCTTATTGGTGACATTTTAATGCTCTGGACTGTTTTAATCTTAGAATTGTGTAAGATTAATCTTAAAACCGTATGTGTATACACACATATAGCTACACACTCATTAACATCTGACTTAACTAATGTGCTTACTGCTAGTTCTCATTAGAATAAGAGATAAGATGAAGTTATGCTGCTTTCTAGATTATCATTTATTTAGTATTTCTAACCTGCTCTGTGTCTGTAGATCTTATAGTGATTTTAATCAATTCAGTGGCTTTAAAAGAATCTAAAATGTTTAAAAGCTGAAATAGAATAAAATGGAAGTACTGCAAATTGTTGGTTCCTAGATCTGAAAGGAACACATGCATACTTTGAAAAGATTCCTAGATCCTCCACTATCATTAGAGGCCAGTTAGACTGCATGGCTCTGAATCGCTGGACTGGTCTGCCAGTTATGGCCTTTCTTGGATAAAATAACATTATTTATCTTACGCTACCTTTCTTCCAAAGTGGGGACCACAGTAATCCAATAAATTAGCTTCAGTAGTCCAGTAACTTTCTGATTAGATGACTGCAACACACTTAAATGGCACTGTCCTTGGAGATAACTAAGCTGCAGCTAGATCATATGGAAACCATATAACAGTAGTTCTAAACGAGTTACACTAGCTGTCAATATGATTCTGGTCTTAATTCAAGGTGCTCATAATAATATTTAAAGCCAGAAATGAATTGGGATATAATGAGTATTGAGTGGATCACCAGATGTTGATGGCTGCCTGGGGTCTGATGGAAAAGCACTCATCTGTATTCCCCCAGTGCTTGTAATACAATGTGGGAGACAGCTTCCTTTCCTGTAGCACTCTGGTTATAGAAAATTTTCCCTTAGGTGGGCTGATTAGTACTGCAGTATCAAGTAAAAGCACAGCTTTTTACTAGAGACTTGGGAGACATCCAAATCAGCACATGTGCATGTCTTTAAATTGTCTTAAAATATTACTTATTTATTCTGTTTATTTATTTACTTGCTTACTTAATTAATACCCTGCCTTTTTCCAATGTGGGGCTTGAGATGCTTAACAATTTCAGTTAAAACCAAATACAGTCCTCCCTCCTTATCCAAAGATTTTGCATCCATAGATTCCACCAACCAGAGCTTGAAAATACTTCCCAAAAATAAATTCTTAAAAGCAAACCTTGATTTTGGCATTTTAAAAAATAAAAACCGTAAGGGACGCCATATTACTATGCCTTTGTATGTAATGGCACTTGAGCATTCATGGATTTTGGTATCTATAGAGGGTCCTGGAACTAAAACCCAATGGATACCAAGAGCCCACTGGACAGTTATAATGATAGTTGGTGCAAAAGTTTTTTTAAATTAAAAAAAAAACAAATACACATTCTCATTAAAAACATTGGCCAGACTTCTTTGTGACAGTTACAAATGTGTAACCTAGTGTTACTCACTCACTCCAGTAACATATTCTTGATTAGCATCCCCTAGTGTAGGGGCATGTAGGGAAATCCCACCCCCAAATCCTATTTATCAGGAAGCAGCTGCTGCAATTGATGGAGGGGTTTGTTCTCTTGTTGATCAGAAAGCAGCTGCCTAATGATCCCACTCCCCCTGTGCGAGCAATCTCCTTTGTGACATTGAGAACTTTTTTTCTGCCTATTGCAGAAGAGATTGTTCACAGAAAGAGGTAGAAATAGCAGCCAGGTTATATATGGAGACTTGCACTCTTTCAAGAAGTTACAATAGTTGATATATGTTTGTCCGTCTGTCTGTCAGTCTCTCTCTTTGTGTTTGCACATGCATGTGTGCATACATGTGCGTATGAGAGCTACATATGTGTCCCTAGGAACAGGAGGGCTTAATAATGGACTTCCACCATCTAGCGTTAGTGGAAGCAAAATTGCTTCTGAATATTTACTCTCCAATACGAGATCCAGGTAATGTGAGTCCAAAGATGCAATGAATGTAAAAGAATATTCAAAAATATTTGGAAAACTGTTGAAAAACATATTTCTGAAGTGTCACAAAAACCTGATGAGAAGACTCATGCATTGATAAGAATCATCACAATGCAGGAATTATTCTGTGCATATTTTGCATGCAGCTGTTTTGCTCAGAAAAGTAGCATTTTATGTGCAAGAAAACAGCATTTCCTGCACAGAAAATGCTGTAGTTTGGGAGTCATTCTGTGCAAAATCCACACATGGTTGTTTTGTCCAAAAAAGTAGACTTTACATAGGAAACTGCATTTTCGGCACGTATGATGTTTCTGCACAAAACACTCCTTTTTCTGCAGGTTGATTTCATATAAAAATACATAAATGAATTAGTAAAGATCAATATAGTAATAACCAACATCAGGAAGGACGAAAGTCATAATTTTAATAGGTTATTGTTTTGTTGTTTTTGCTTTTTAATGTTATGTCCTTTGTCAGGTTGTATGTATGTATCTGTTGTGGAAATGTTGTTATAATACTGTTATATGTTGAAAATAACTTTTTAAAACCAAAACGTCCACATGTGAATTTTGTGCATAATAAGTTCTGAATTATGAAGAGTCTCCAAAATTTCATACTTGTTTGAAGACTTTCTCCCAGTGGGAAGAAAGTTGCTAAAATTACTTTTGCTTCCTTCAGAAAGATGTTTAGTGAAGAATTGCACCTCTTGTTCTTTCTTATCCATATTCCTGAAAAAAACTGCAGGCAAGGGCAGAAGCCATTTCCCTTCTTATATCAATCATCGGTCTCGAGCTGTTTTGAGATACAAAGAAATCTGGGGAACAACACAGCGATGGAACTTGACTTATTTATTACAGATGCTTTCTGGTTAGGGAGCCATGCTTTAAAGAGAGCAGATACCCTAGTGTAGGAAGAAAAGTGAGCCTATAAAGGTGTACTATGAAGTTGATTTAAGCCAAACTTTATGTCTTGAAGGCTGTCATAGCACTGGTAAAACACTCCTGCCTTTCCAAATGTAATGATAGTGAGACTGAATTAGAGATTGAAAACAGCTGCAGATGTGACACTTAGGGGCTGAACAGACAGCCTGTTTGAGCCCGCTTTGGGCTGGCTTGGAGGCATGGTGTTTAGGCGCACCATGCCCTTGAGCAGGATAGAAGCCAGAGCAGCGATTACACTCCAGCCGGTTTCTCTCCTGTTTGGAGGCATGGCACTTAGACACCACTTTCCTCAGAGCTGGCTTTTGTGAAGGAAAAGCCGGCTCTATGGGGGAAGGAGCAGCTTTTTTCACACCAGAAAGGAGTGGGTGTTATCCACTTCTTTGGGGGCAGAATCTAGCTGGATAGGGGCTGAGCATCTGTTTGCCCTGGCCCTGATCCGGCCTCAACGGACAGCTTTAAGCCTCCTCTTTTGGGCAGTCTGGATCCCCCTTAGTTTGTTAACAGATTGGGAGTGGGTGCAGATTATGTACAACCTCCCCCTAACCAATCTCCCCTTCTCAAACATGTTAAATGTTGTTGTTGTTAGCTACCTTCAAGTCAACCTCAACTTTAGGTGACCCTTTGGATATGACTTGAAGCCCTCCTATTCTCCACTGCTCTGCTTAGGTCTTGTAGATTCAGGTCTGTGGCCTCCATAATTGAGTCTAGCCATCTGGCATGTGGTCATCCACTCATTTCTATTGCAGTCTACCGTTGCTAGCATTATTGTCTTTTCTAATGAATCATGCCTTCTCATAATGTGGGCAAAGTACGACAGCCTCAATTTAATCATCTTGGCTTCCAGGGAGAGTTCAGGCTTGGTCTAATCAAGGACTCATTTGTTTGCCTTTTTGGCTCAGCACTCTTCTCCAGCATCACAGCTCAAAAGAATTTATTTTCTTTTTATTCGTGTTCTTCACTGTCCATCTCTCACATCTATACATGGTGATGTGGAATACAATGGATTGGACAATTCTAACTTTAGTGCTCAGTTGTATGACTTTTACAACTTGACTAGTTCTGGCTGCCAGCTGGCTTCTTCTTCCCAGAAGGCTGTGCACACACCAGGAACATGGCACAGGCTGGAGCCAGAGCCATTGGGGGATTGGGCAACCACTCACACCGCTTTGGCTCTTCCATCCACTGTCTAGCCATTTCCTTCTGATCTCCAGCCCACCCCCACCCTTTGTGCATGTTTTGTTTGTGGCTCTCTGGCTAGTCAGTAATTGTTACTTGTTCATCCCTGTTTGTCACAACTGTGTGGGTGGTGCATGGGTTCTAGATTTGGGAAGGTTGGCTGGACCCTGGAAAGGGTACAGACGAGGTCCTCTTAAGGGATCCAGAGTGGGGAGTGCAGCAGAAATCATTGACCTGGTGTGGAGGCATGCATTTTCAGCACCCCCAAGGGGAGACAAGGGGTTCTTGCTGGGGAGTGCATTCCCCATCTAGGTGAGTCCCCTCTGCCCTACTTCCTTTTTTCTGGCGGAGAGTGGCTGGCTGATGCCAGGATCCCAACCCATGCATGTGTCAACTCTATTGCAGCTGTCATCAATAAATAAGTGTGGTCTTGTTTCTCCTAATTCATGTTGTCATGTTTTTTTGAGCTAAGCACCCTCACCTTTGGTCACTCATAAAAATATATGGAATTAGAGGTTGGTTCTAATTTTCAACTATTTTGTTTGTTTCCGTTTGTAAAATAAGCATGCTTTTTTTGAGCTCTTATGGATTTGGTCTGTTACTAGCGCAAAGTTCATTGGTTGATGCTTGCTGGGAGTAAGGAAATGATGTTTGCAATGACATCATATTATGTTTCAGCTATAAATAACATTGCCAGGAGATATGGGGTGTTTTGCAATTCAGCCCATTGCATCATGAGTAAATATATAATATTAAGAATAGCTTTCTAAGAAGTTACAACTCTGGTTTATTTAATTGTATTGAATTATAAATACCTTGTAGTCCCTTCAGTAGCTGAAAAAGACACATATTTGGAAGTTGTGATAAAAATGTATCTGTACTTATAAGATTAAGCAATTAATACTTGATTTAAAAGTGAGTCATTAATGCACTAAAGCTTCTCAGGCGGGAGCCCTGTGTAAAACTGTTACTAAACTGTTGTAATCTTAGTGGGTTTTCTGAGGCTTTTACAGCAAAAATTGAACTAACTGATAGACAAGCTTATTTAACCTGCCAGTGTGCAAAGTCATCCTGGGAGATCATTATAGACAGATCTGAATAAATGGTGACTAATGATGCCTGTCCAATTTTACTGCTCACCCACAGTTTGATTAAAATAGCTTGGGTAATAGAGATAACTGCCTGCTTACAAACCTGTTTTGGAAGACAACAGCTGCTTTTCTATTTGAGCAGGGAATTTGGTTGTAGGAAGGGTCCAATTTCCCCAATGTATTGTGAATATCTTTGTAATGTCACGTAGCATGGTAAACATGTCATGATATTTAATCAGCTATATATTGTAAGGTTTGTGGGTTGGATAGGAGAAGATTAATGTTTGTAGAATGATTTTGTTAAAAAAATTGTTGGGGATGGAATTGCCGTGCACTTCTTTCAGAAGGGATATTGTTGGATGCCCAGCAATGTTTTCTGAGTGGCTAGGGAATACTGTGATAGCCCTAAATCAGGCATGCATTTCTCTCCCCACTCTTAGCTAAGGGTGAAATAATCTAGCTAAGAAGAAAAAACTCATTCAAAGCCTTGTCTTACTTGCAACAGCAGAGAAGGAAAAGCAGTGCTTGCCTGTCTGCCTCTTCTCTTTTTCTGTTTCTTCATGTTCTAACAAATGGTTCATAAATTGTCAAATGAGTGCCCAAACCAAAAGTGGTAGTCACTGGTCACCAATTTTAGCATCTATTAACCTGGACTGGAGAGCAATCTGATCACTGCAGTTGACCATAGTTCTTCGACTAGTAGTTTACTGACTGAAAACTGATTAGAAGGAAGGTGTTTATGAGTGAAAGGCTTATAGGTGCTTTGTTCTGTCTGTCAAAGCCAATGAAATATATGCCGCATATAAAAAATGAAATACGAAGCTCAAATTAAGGTGTTAATAAAATTAAATGTCAATGAAGTTTATGCTGGAAGGTAGATTAGTTTGTGTATATAAATAACTGTGTGGACTAAAGGTTTTAAGAGCTTAATGTCAAAAATTAAGACTCAGAAAAAAACATTAACTGTCATAAAGGGGATTAATTGACTTTTAAAAATGTTTAGAAGTGTTCCTCCTCATAATACAGTTGCCAGGTGACAACTCCACACCTGTCCTTAGCTGTTCTTTTGTGTGCACCAGCCCTGCAGATCAACATCTCTGATTTTGTTATCCCCACAGTGCTACCAAACATGGCTGGTGGCAAGTTCTGGCATGGAAACAACCTGTGCCCTCATGGACAATTTATACAGTGAACAGTGTGTACAAAACAACTCTTGACACAGAGACAGTTTTAAGTGGGCTCTATATGACACTGAACTGTGAGAATCTGATTTCAGTCATGTTGAAAACACTCCCAGGTTACTAGATGTGTTCTGTAACCAAGATCAAGAAGTAACAGAAAACACAATAGTCAAGGTCTAATGGGTCAAATTATACTGCTAGATTTCTTTCACTGTAATGTATCAGCTTTTCTAAAAAAGAAAATTGAACCTAACCCTATAGGTTTGTTGCGAGGATTACTGAGTGCACTCTGAGTGTACACATTTGTGATTCACATTAATCCATGAATCAATTCAAAATGGACCCTCTCCAGTTGCCCAAAGGGCAAATTTAAATCATTTCTGATCTGCATCTGGTTCACACTTGCATGGAATCGATTTATCAAAAAAGACACGGAAAAAAATCAGTGCCAAAAAGATGCGGGTTAAATGGGTCTGGTGCATGGCCCCCCTCTCTGAAACGCTTTAGCCATTCAATTTAAGTGGAAACCAGGGTCATTTGAAATGGTTCAAACCAAATTGTGATCAGGTTTAAAGGTTAGTAATAATGAGGCCTATGATAAACCACCGCAAGTTACTTTTCATCCCACCCCCCACCTCTGATGGTATATAGTCTAAAGCATGGTAGAGGCTGGTTTACAACAAAAAGGTTCTTAAACAGGGGTAGAGGACACCATGCCCTGGAGCTGAATCCAGCTGTCATGCAGTCCAGTCTGGTCTTCTAGTTTTCCTAAATGGCCATGCCCATTTCCCCTTGATACCATATTTTGGTGTTTTTCCTGCTTTTGTGCAAGCCCCCCCTTCTCAACGTTTAAAATGATTCCCCAAAGGCTTATTCCCTAGTACTACAAGCTTTAAACTAAAATATGGTGGTGTTTTTGGCTCTCCTTCCCACCCCATCTGACATAGGGCATGCCCATGAGTGGAATGAAGGCTCTGAGCACTTCTCTGAAAGTGAATTCTGTTGTCGTGTTGAGAATCAATCCTCATCTTTGTTCTAAAACAATCAACATGTATTTACACTGTGTTGACAGATTAAACAGGCCTGTGCCTCTTGAATTGTTAATGCTTTTCTAATAGGAAGCGTGAGAAAGAAAGTCTTTACAGTGTGCATTTTCCCTTGAAAGAGCATACCTACACCATTCCTTTAACAAAACACAGAATCTAGGTAACTGTAAAGATATTGAATATTCTACTGAGGCCTCACCAGTTCAAGTTATAAATAAAGCACAAGACACAGTTTTTTTAATATATAAAGTTATACTTTCCCCAATGAGTGGACTTTCGAAAACATAATATTGTTGATGTCTCTGCCAATATAGAAAGTGGTATATTTCCATTTCAGTTACAGCTATAGAACTCTTTTTAGAACATTACTCAGAAAGGAGCAAGCCCAAAATAATCAGGGTGATGGTTATGAAGAAAACATGCCCAATATATAGCACTATAAAACAGGCATAACTTGCTGTCATGAAAAAGAATCAGCTCTGAAAGGAAATCATTTCTCACTGGCAAATGGGATTTCTTTCAGCAAACTGACTTTTCACTGTTCTCAATACTGTGTCAACTTCTTTGATTATGGTGTCTGAAAGAAATGTGACAGTGACAGGTTTTGTTTTTGTTTTGTTTGTTTTTTAGATTTCTGTCTGCTTTTTCACATTGAAAGCTGAAGCTTTGTGCACTTGTAGCCTAAGGTTGCCAGAAATAAAGTCTTTTCAGATCTAAGATACTTATTACATGGGCTATGATGTTTGCTATCACCTTTATTAATATGATTGCTCATTCTGGAGGGTAGCTTATAGTTGTTATCAAAACAGATTTCATTTTATAGATGTCAGAGTTTAGGCATGTATAGTCCAATCTCTTACCCTAGTATTTTATATGAGGCAAAAAAATTCCACCCTGAAGAGATGCCTACCAAGACATTTTTTTATGACAAAAAGAGTCACAAACTTAATGTACCTTTATTTTTGTGATTTATGCCACACCTATTCTCTTCATCTGCCTCTCTACTTTTTAAAATATACTCCACATATATACTCCAAAAATAATAAACTCTATTATGTCATGTCTTCTTCCACCCCATGTAGCGTCATCTCTACTGCTCCTCCTCATTTCAGCATACCCTTCAAAAGAAATAATCTTATATGTTTAGTTGCCCAGTCTTATGAAGCTCCATTCTGTTCTCAGAAGGAATAGCAGTTACTGGTTTACTTCTGTACTTGCAGCATTAGTCATACTAGGGGAGAAGTAATTAAAATAGCATAGAATCATAGTCCTCAGTCACTGTAGTAGCCACTGAATGCCATGACAGCAGTCATGCACAAGGCAGAGAGGCTACATAGAGTCAGTTTGTGGCTAGGAAAAAGGCAAGAAAGGAGGAGGAAAGAAGATTTAGGAACACCTTCTCAAAATACCATTCTAGAATTTTCATCCATCACTTGGAAGACTATATGTATTTGATATAACTTTGTAATTACAAATGACTGACTACACAACATGACTGATCTCACACAAAATGGCTCAGTTGTGATGTCAGAAACAAGTATCTTCTTAAGCTGTTTGATGTGGAAGACTGACAATTGCTTTTTTCTCCCTAATGTGCCAGGAGCTGGTACTATAATCATGCCCATTGGCAATAACTGTTTCTTTATTTCCTGGAAACCTTTTGGCAGTCTAGCAGCCAAAGGATCACAGACTGGCATGTGTCCACAGACCACCAGTTTGAGTAGTACAGTTGGCCCTCGGTATTTACGAATTCTTTATCCACGGATTCAAGCATCCACGGCTTGAAAATATTCAAAAAACATATAAATTGAGGGTCGCCATTTTACTATCCATCATATTTAATGGGACCTGAGCATCCACAGATTTTAGTATCCACAGGACGTCCTGGAACCAAACCCCAGCAGATACTAAGGGCCCACTGTACTACTCTGTGTGTGTGTGCGCATGCGTGCATGCGTGCATGTCACCTGTAAGTTTATAGCAATCCCATGAATAGGGTTTTCTTAGGCAAGGAACACTTAGAAGTGTTTTTTTCCAGTTTTTACTCTGAAATATAGCCTACAATAACTGGTATTCAGCACATCCATTTATGTGTCCCTCTTCAGAATTGCCCATAACATTTAGTGTACTTAATATCTTGCTTTTTATTTTTAGGTAATACTGCCAAGGTGTTCATTGAAATACAAGATGAAAATGACCATGCTCCTATCTTCATGAGAAAGCTCTACATAGGAGGTGTGTCTGAAGATGCTAGAATGTTTTCTTCTGTGATGAAAGTAAAGGTGAGAGTTATGTTAAGCAAATATAGCACTGAAGCCCTGAACACTCCCCACTGCAAACTTCATTTTCCTTTACAGGTTTTAAAATTGCAACTCTATCAAAATCAGTAAGACCTAGTACAGAGAAAATGTCTTGGATTCTAAGAATCAGAAGCACAGGGAGGTTCATGGAAATGAAGGTAATGACTGTTTTCAGACTGTAGGAAGGATCCATCCACTAAATGGGTTAATTCCCTTTACCACCCAGGCCAGGCCAGTGTCATGTGGTTTAGAGGATTAATTAGGTCTTCCCCAGTTCTTCCATAGGCAACACAGAAATACAGATGATAAACCAGGGAAAAACTAGTCATCCCAGTTCTCATGAAGATCAAGCTCAACATGTAAGAATGATGTCAAATAAATGCAATTGCAATCCCCGGGAGCCAGCATGGTGTAGTGGACTAGAACACTGGGAGACCAGGGTTCAAATCCTGATTCAACCATGGAAACCCATTTGTTCCTGCACCACAAAAAGTAAGTGATGTTGAACACGCTTTCAGAAAACATTTTATCAAAACTAACAATATGCGTATGTACATGGGAAATAAAATACTGTAACTAGGTCACGTAAACTCTGGCTAAGTAAACAAAAACATTTTGAATCTTCTTGAGACCACTTGCAAGCACCTTCTTAAATACATCCATGATTGACTTTTTCTTTCACCAGTGTCAACGTTTCTTATGATTTCCATTTTAGTGACTAAACTTATAGATCTGTGTTTCTTTAATATACTTGGGTGAACTGATGAGGCACACTTATAGACTTTCCCCTTTTCTCCCTGTTTTGTTGTTCACACATGCTCAGTAAGGAATTCTTGAGGCAGCTATTTACCTTGCTTGCTACAGACAAGCCCACATAGACACACAATAGAATCACATAGAACAGAATCATGTGCTTTTACTGCATTGGTTACTGCAGACATACTGCTGAACCGAACAACAAAAACCTGTGTTTCTCCATTCTCCCTTTACCCTCTTTCCAGTCCTTTTGATGCTAAAGGACTTTGACCTAGGAAGAAAAGTGCCCTGAGGGCATAAAAAAGACTATTAAAAAGACTTTGCCAGAGGAATGGTTAACTAAAGTATGTCCATATTTTAAATTAAGCATGCAAACAACAAACATAAAATGACATTTACTCAGGGTTAAAAAAATATATCATGATCCTGTTAGGCCAAAACTTTGTATTTCTTTCATTAACCCATGCAAGGCTATTTTCCAAGAAACTGACATGATTGTAAATAGGCAGCAAAGTACAAATTAGCTAAAATATACATTGCATGAAATCATAAAATGCAAAACACTGCAGTTTTAATTTTTCTTAGCTACTGCAGGCTGTCAAAAGGCAGGATTTGATATGCAATTTTTAAAAAATATATATTGTTAAAGCACACTACAGTGGGTATGTAATTACACCAGGCTTATGCTTTATTTAATGAGTCTAGGAAACTATGTTCTCAAAAATGAAAAGCAGGTTAAAAATTCTCTTACGTTCTACATGGTAATTTAGCATTCTGAGTGTCACAATTGCCCTAATGTGTTGGGCAAAGCAATAAGCATTAACTGAAGGTTTTTCCAGTTAGTGTCACTTTGGCTCTGAAGTTTAAAATTTGCATTAATATTCTTATCAAAGAAATTAATTGCATACTTACCATTAGTTAGTTCTGATACTTTGAATGTGAAAGAAACATTACATTGTAAATGAAACAGGAAAAATAATTAAATGTGCACACTTTAAAATAAGATGTAACGAAAGAAGCACTTGATCTCTTAAAACTGAAAAGGGGATATAGACTGTCTTGAAGTACAAATGCTGCCTCCTTATTGCTATTCCAATGAGTTTCTCAACAAGACAGCAGGTCATTGACAGTGATAAATCTGAGTGAGAAACTGAAGGCAGTGCATTAGAAAATACAGACTGTGCCACACATTTCTGAATTCAATTTAACTCTTCAGAAGCCTTGTGCACATTTTGAACTGAGCTGTTAATCTTCAATGGGGATGTATTTTAATTTACAAGCAGGATGTGCGGCCTGTCTCACATCTCTTACTCATTGATTGTCAGGGTTGATTCAGATGATCTAGCTAGCTAGAGATTTTGCCTCATGTCAAAGCTACATAAGTGAACAGCCATCCCAGACAGGAGAATGCAGTCAAGAGTTCTTTAGTCAAGAAGAATACCCTTTATATAATGGTTGGATAAAGCAATTGAACCACACTATTTTCACATAAAACATAGATCCCAGAAGGATACCATAAATTTGAAACAGATTTAATAAAATGATGAAAAACAAGTAGTCATCCCTCCTTATCTATGGATTTTTTAAATACACAGATTCAACCATTCATGGTTTGAAAATATTTTTTTAAAGTAAAAATTCCTGATAGCAAACCTTGATTTTTCATTTTATATAAAGGACACTATTTTGCTATGCCGTTATATTTAATAGGTATTGAGCATCCAAGGATTTGGTTATCCACGGGGGATCCTAGAACCAAACCCTAGCAGATAACAAGGGCTCACTGTATGTTGCAGCAGCCATCTTCATCAATGAAAGGAGTGACAAACACTTATAGAATTGATGTGATCAAAGTATGGAATACAAAGGATGATGCAGGAGGCAAGAGTATAATCCCCTAATTAAATCCATATGATAAGGTATTGCATCTGAGACCCAGAATTTATCTCATTTTCAAGTATAGTTGTATCGTTGTTGTTTTTTTAATTGGAAACATGGCCATGTTGGAACGACTTTGTCCCTCAGTATTAATATGTTTTCCAACAGGTTGTTCCAGCTCATTTGGGCTGATTCCTGATTTATAGTTTTTGTACAAAGATGAATGGTGTTTTTTTCTGGCATATTGCATACTGCTTTTACTCCCATGTAGTGCGTTCACTGGAAGTCCTGCCCCCAAAAGCCCCCCCCCCGGGTGACACTAAGTCAGGGTGTACCACTGTTAGGGGGCAGCTTTCTTTGACTGATAATTGCGAGATGATGGATGGAGAGCCACATCTCTCCCGTATCCCCTATCTCATTAAAATAAATTTATTTAAAGCCCCCCACAGCATCTACCGGGGCAGGTCTCTTTTAGGCCTAGAGAAGAGTTATAGCAAAGAGTTATTGTTAAGATATCACTTGATAAGTCATGTCAGGTTTTGGGAAAGGCTAGGCCCACCCTGGCCTGGAATCCACCAGCTCCCAAACCCATCAATATTGTCCCCCACAGCCCATAGCAAGCACTGGAGGGCTCAGAAAAAAAGGTGGGTCACACAGGGAGCTAGATGAGGCCCTACCCCGATTTAGAGGTTACACATTTAGATGTTAGAGCTTGGGCAGGCCAATATTCAGCATTCATGCCATTACTGTACTAACCTGTAAAACACTCAGTGCCAAGCAGGAATTCTGGAACCAAATTATATGCTTTCGAAGCTTCTCACAGATTTAGATGTTCCAAAGGTAGCAGTTAACTGGCTTAAGCCAAGATCCTGTTGGCCTGCATAATTTCTTTTCTTTTTTATTATTATAAATTTATTTTAATTATTAAAATCCAACTACACACAAAAGGACATCTGAATATACAATATACATATTATCATTCTACAAACCTCCATATATACATATATACATAAACCTCAGACCAAAAATGCATACCTACATCACTATTTTTTGTCTCATATCACTCTCCTCTTCCCTTTTATCCTTGGCACACTTCTGTATTCTTCAATTCTTCACCATCCTCCTAATCTTCTACTCCCTTCTGGTGATTAAATTCCCTATATCCACCATGCTTTGTTACTGTTTGGATTTTCCTTATGTTCTTCTAATACTCTTTTTTTGTCCCTCTCTTACTGTATAACCGTTCACTACCCGTTTTACTGTCCTTTTTTCAATTTTAATCATTTATTTAATTATAAAACTTTCTTTCCAAAATGTTACAACTAAATCCCAGTCATCTTCTATCATTGTATCTTTTCCTCTTTCATTTTTCTTGAGAACCCGTCCATATCCCATAAATCTAGTAATTTCTCTAATAATTCTTCCATTGTCAGTATTTGACAGTTCTTCCCCATCCAGGCATACAAGAACCTTGCTGCCATTGCCATATATAGTATCAGTTTACAGTATTTTCTTTCTGCCTCCCAATACATATGTCATATTTAATAAATACAATTCCGGTTTCATAACAAAAGAGAATCTTAACATTTTAACAATCACCATATGTATATTTTTCAAATACTTTTTTTTGTTTTGCCAGCTTAAAATTCCACCATATATGATATGATATGACATGTCCTTTTCTTTACATTTCCAACTCTTGGGTTTGCATCTTCATAATTCTTTGCTAATTTTACCGGAGTTAGATGCTACATATACAGCATTTTATAATAGTTTTTCTTAAGATTTTGTGCTAATGTAAATTTGTTAGTCTTGTCCCAGGAGCTCTTCCGTTTTTCCAATTCTATATTATAATGAAAGAATTGACTCCACTTTATCATTTACTCTTTTACTATCCCTTGCTCTAATTCCCTTACTAATAAGTTCTGATAGAATTTTATATCTTTTTTTCTTTCCTTTTTCGAAAAATATCTCATCAAGTTCATTTGTAGCCTCTTATATTCCCTATAGTCTTAAATCCATTTTTGCTCTTTCAACTGACTATGCAGAAACTATTGCACTATTATCCCTTGTTTTTCTAGTTCTCTTACTCTATAACTTTTGATCCTTTTTTCCACAATATCTGCTCATATGTTAACTATTTTTCATACTTACCAAATAACGCTTCTTGTGGTGAAGTCCATAACAGTAATAATACTTCCTTTTAATGTGCCGCCATATTTTCAACAACCCTCTTCTTACATAATGATTATCAAAGTCTTTCTTCTGCTTTATCTTCCCACACCACATACCATATATACTCCGCTATAAGTCGAGAAATTTATACCCCAAAAATGGACTCCAAAATCATGGTTGACTTATATACGGGGGGAATAAGTTAATACTGCTTATAAAGTTCCTAAAAGAAGAGCCCACCCTTCCTTTGTAGCCAAGGATCTCTAAACATCTCCCCATTCTATTCCCCATGCACACTCTCCTCGGTGTATGTGTGTGTTATCCCTCAGCCTTCCTTCATACCCAGAGCTAACAGCTGCATGGACCAGGGAGAGAAAGAAAGATAAAGTTTGCCTCCCCGTTTGAATCCCCACACACTCTCCTCTCTCTCTCTCTCTCTCTCTGCCTTATCCCGCAACCTTCCTTCATAGCCAGCTAACAAACCGCTGATGAGGCAAGGGAGAGAGAGGTCTGTACCCCATTTTGCAAGCAAGCAATGAGCCTTGGAAATCCTGGTAGTAAAGGGAGGAAGGAGAAAGCGTGTGTGCCGAGGTTTGTTTCCCTGTTTTCCATGCCAAGACTGTGACCCTTAGGAGAGGTCCAGAGAGGAAGAAGGAGGAAGGAAAGTGGTGGTTTGCTTCCCCCTTTAGATCTTTTGTAACATGGCCCAGTGTTTGACCCTTGAATTATCCATGGGTCATATCAAAATCCATGATTTTGGCCCCAAAAATGCCCTCAACTTATACATGAGGTTGACTTATACACAAGTATATACAGTAAATGCATGTAGTCCAAATCTCAAATTATGGCATTCTGATTTCAGTATTCTCTCATCCTGTAACTTAATATATTCTGTTAACCATGTTAATCCACAAGCATAATAATATATTAGCAAATCCGGTAACCCCAGGCCTCCTCTTTCCTTTCTATCTATCAAGATTTTCCATTTTATCCTGGGTTTTCTACCAGCCCAGATTCCATTCTCAAAAACATTTTGCATTCATAATAACTGGTAGGCTTTGAAATAAAAATATCAGTCTGGGGAGAATGTTTTGATTAATAGTTGCAATCTTTCCCAATACAGAAAAATTTAGTCGAGCCCATATCTCCAATTCTTTTTTCATATCCTTCTACATTTGACTATAGTTATTTTCAAATAAATCTCAATTTCTTTTCGTTATCCATATACCAAAGTATTTAACTTTGCTCTTAATCCTATATTCAGAAATTTACTCAGCTCTTGTTCTTCCTTTTTGTCAAATGCTTAACAATCATTGATTTTTTTTTCCATATTAATCTTAAACCTGGCCAACTCTCCAAATTACTTTATAGATTTATTTAGTTCTTCGATGTTATTTAAGGGATCCCCCAAGAATATGACTAAATCATTGGCATATGCCTTTAGTTTATAACTTTGATTTCCTATCTTCACTCCTTGTATGTTTAGGTTACTTCTTCTGTTATTATTTAGTATCTCTAATACTAGTATAAACAATAAGGGTGATAGAGGGCATCCCTGTCTAGTTCCTTTTTCTATTCTGAATTCTTTTGTTTTTCCCCCCGTTCACAGTTACTTGCATTACTTGATCTTTATATATCTGTTCTATTCATTTTACAAAATTATCTCTCATGTCCATCCATTTCTCCAGTTCTATCATAAATACCCAATTTACATTATCAAACACTTTTTCTGCATCCACAAATACTAATGCAGCTTTCTTTTCATTGTGATAATGTTGGCCTGCATCATTTCAGAAGTGCGGATGGTGGGGCCACCACTGTGCTGGCAATAATAAAATGACTGCCAACACAACAGTGATGTGGAAAAATCAGAGAAAGCTGTCACTGTCAGGAAAGAAGGCTGCCTTGCCACTATCCAACTGCTTATAGGCCACCAGGGCAAGTGGTGCCTCAAACGGCCCAAAAAGGCCGCCATCAGGCTGCATTGGTAGCATGGTGTTCAGATGACATATGCCCCAAATTCAGCTAGAAGCTGCCCCAGGTTTGGCTCTTTTCCAAAGAATCAGCCCAAAAAGGAGATGTAAAATGTGGTGGCACAGATTGAGGATAGGTATGTGCAGCTGCCACAGTGCTGGGGGCAAGGCGGTGGCGTGGTTCTGGTGCAGACCTTTTGTACCATCTGCTTTGCCCTTTGGTCTCCCAAAAGCAATGGCTTTTCTATGCTTTCATCCCACTGCCACTGTGCATCCCTATAAAACTGCACTATGGCAGCATAATGGACCATTACTCCAGAATAGTTCTCCAACAAGGTTCTGGCCAGAGTTACCTTTTAGATAAGAAAGAACATTGGACAATTATGGTATACAGTCATGCCAGATCACCATTTGGAGTGTTTTCACCAAAGCCCCAAACAACTCTTAGATTCTTTATCCTCAGGAATACCACAGGTGAAGGACTCCCTGGTGATTTTTATATTGGAGCAACATGAGAGCTAGCTACTTTCCATGACAATTTATTCTTTCACTATGTCCTGCCAGTTTCTGACAGTTCTCTTGCAATTAATTCAGTGCCAAGCTAGATGATATGTTAAATGCATATGCACATTTAATGTTTCTTACATTTTTTTCTTTAAAAATGACAACTTCAGGCAAGAAAAATGGGCTGTTCTTTGTTCAAAAAGGGTTGGTGCCAACAGCCTCAATGGCAGCTTATTTCTATTCTTAATTTTGGTCAAGCCACTTTGGGCATTATTTTTAAAGTGAGAGCAAAATGCATTACCGCAAACATATGTGTGTGATCCGCTGCCTCTTCCACTTCACTTTGCCACCAGAGTCATCAGATCACAATAAGGGCCGGGCAAACCAGCTGTTCTTGAAAATGTTTAGTTTATTTTTACGGCCATCTGACACCTACCCAGAATCCCCCAGATCAACATTTTTATAATAGAAGCTTCCTGAAGCAATGTTTCACATTCTGAATAGATCTCAAAGCCCTCCTGCACTGTTTAACATTAAAGAAATTTAATTTATCAAACCAAAATTAGAATTCCGGCATTTTGGGGTTTGTTGTTACTTTGCCTTTGTTTTTAGTAGTCCTTATGCCCCATCCAAGAATTTCAGGGAGAGAAAATTGGACACTCAGACTCCCAAATACTGAGCAACCCTTGACTTACATAAAGAAAGGAGATGCCCCAATGTTCAGGTACTAATGATTAATAGCTTTGTGATTATAACTCTGCTTTGCACTGTAACATATGACAAAGGAAGATGAGATGTTCTAAAGTGAGGTTCTCTCTTGAAGACTCAAAATATTTTTATAGATCAAGGATCAAATTTTCCAGGGATAGGAGGCAATGCCATAAAGTATGTACCTCTCCTATTTAAGTTAAGAAAAAGGAAAGAAAAGATCACCAGAACTTTATTCTCACAGTAAGCAGTATTATGATGAATGTACAAGAGGGATGTGCTGAGTTAGAAAGGTGTCATTTTTACATTGTCTATTTTCGAGGAGATTTGTATTTTGGAGGCTCAAAAGAAATGATAAGGAAAGGCAAAACAAAATCATGTAAGCCAGAATTTAAAGGAACTAGGAAAGGACAAGACAAAGTGAAATGCCATGCTGAAGAAGTAAAGCCATTAATAATAAAGAAAACGGAAGTTAGTATCAAAGGGGCATTCTTGAGAGAAAATGTGGCTGCCTGCATTGGGCAATGCATCAAGGTGACCTGCAGTACCAGTCAGTGGGTTCTCTATGAGTAGAACAGTGGATTCACTCTAATATTCAATCTGAGCTATCCAACATGCTTACACATATCCACAAAATAGATGGAGCATTCTTTAAAGTCTGGATTTCAAGCAAGAGTGGAAACCACCAACTGCCACTGGTGGTTTGTATGCAGCAAACTAAGGAGGGAAAGGAATGAGATAGTGTGGGACACACCATTAGAGGAAACCAAAGGCAAATCAGAAGACAAGACTAAGAAGCAGAACAGAATCAAAGAGCAAGTCAGGAATGGAAGACAAACTGGATGTTGGCAGTAAAAAATAACCAAGGATACAGGTGTACATCAGGAAGTCTTTGTTGCTCTAGCAAGGAATGAAGAAAATATTTATATTTCAGCCAGCCTGCCTATCCAACACAAGTTGGAAGATCAATGGTCATGATATAGTCTAGTCATGCTGTATCAATATTTATAAGTTATATTCCAGTCATCTAGTTTCTGGAGAGTCCAGACTGCATAGGTGTGCTGGGAGTCAATATATTTATTTATTTATTTATTTATTTATTTATTTATTTTTCTAAAGGCGATTCATATGCACCATCTATGATAAATGTTTTCCTGTATATGTGTTCCTTCAATTGCTGTACAGCTCAGAGCTGTATATACACCAAGCCTTTCACCACTTGGAAGCTACATTCTTGAAAAATAATTTTGTTGCCCCATTCTGTATCACTGATGCATTAGTTGGGGCCCTTTCACACATATACCATTATGCTTCCACTTATTTCATATTCTGAGTCAGAGAGAGTTAGTGCCTCACTAAACTATTGACACCAGGATACCATAGGATTTCATAATGGTAGTTAAAGCAGAATCACAGTGCTGCATGGTGTAAAAGGATGTGAGAGCTGGGATGTTTCTTCTAGAAGTGTATGCCTGGTTACATGTAGTTACCTATTGGGTCAAACTAAATTTTGTCCTGCTCAGAGTAACCCACTTGATCAAATTAGGGTTCCCCCCCCCTTAAAACTGGATAACAGAAACTACAGTGATATGGGCTCCTACACATACACCATCAGTTCTGTGCCAGAAATCTGGGCTGTAGTTCTTCAGGAAGATAAGGCACAGATATTAAGTTACCCAGCAGCTGGGAATTATAACAGAATTTTTATCCTGGCCAATTATATTCACAACATAGTGTCCCTAAATAGTGTAGAGTAGTGCTTCTTAAATTCTCAGATATTTCCCAATGTGTCATATTGCAGTGATCTGGGGGGGGTGATCCCTGGAGCAACTGGCCCTGTGCGTGGCTCTTACTCCCAGGGTGTCCCCTTCACACTTTCCCTTCTAGGATTTCCTAGGTCTCCATTCCCACTCTCTACTGAGCTAAATGAGACCCCTTGAGACCCTGTATCTTGCTGCCACCACTCAGTAAATTATCCAAATAGATTATGTTTCCCTACGCACACACTGAGACTTGCTAGGGATCTCTAGTTTCCTTTCCTTGCTAATTTAAGCAATCAGCAACCGAGCTAAGGCATGTGTACAGGAGCAGAGAGAAACAGCAGATACTTTTAAAGAAAGATATTTATTTTAAAGAAATAGAATAGGATGAGAAGATATGATTCATACAAAGCCTCCTTGCCTTGCAGGTACAGAAAACCATAGTTACAAAGAGTTCATTTCAGGCAAGCTATTAGGTAAACATAACAAAACCTAAACGCACTAGCTAATACATTTCCTAGCTACTCACACAGTGATGGGATTTGCAGTCCTTGTTGAGTTCTCGGATGCAAGGAGCTGGCCCTCATGGCCTAGCTCCATTTGCATCACTTTTGCCTTCCTCCATGCAAGCACACAGCTGGTTCCCCCACACAAAACACAAAGATGGAGAACAAAGAAAGCATCGTCCTACACGGTATTTAAAGGAATTTAAACTCAAGGAATGTTCTTGAATCTCCCGGTCCTACTCTCTGATTGGACAGTTAGACCTTACATCAGCTATGATGTCACAGCTCATTAGCATGTACCTCCCCCCCCCCCAGATTAACCCTTTGTGGTTCAGGAGAAGTCCTCAAGTGACTGGAGGACCCCAGTGATTACACATAGGTATACTTATTTACTACTAATGTTTCTTTCTTCCTTGGAAATTCACTCTGTATTGGTCCCAGTCCATGGTAACCACTTTGAATAGCTCTGCGGTAGAACCTTGACCTGGTCTCATTTCCCTCTGGGAGGGAAAATGCTCAGATATTCTTTACTCCCAATGTAGCTGCCATTGTCAGTTGTAATATCTGCTTCTCTACTGAATACAGCACAACATCACCTTCTGTATATTACTGAACTTTTGGTGGTTTTACCAGGTAGATGTGATGATTTCAGTATTCCTTTCTTTCATATTCCATCTTTGAAATTACTTTAAAAGTGCCAAGCTTTTGTGCTTTAGCATCTTCTGCTGGGAATCAGCTGGCTAATAAACCTTCCTGTTGATTTTATCAGTATTAATAGGATGTAATAGATCTGTTAATAAAAACAAATGTTTCAGTTGCTGTGTTCACATATGTAGGACCTGTAACTTGTACCTGTTCATTTTATACTTGATTCATTGTAACTGAAGAGGCTAGTCTGCAGCCACAATAAAGTTTTGTTTGAAGGTCTATGAACAGGGAATTCCAGTGTACTGCAGGCAATGTCAATCTGCGGCTGGAAGTTCCTTCATGGAGAAGGCTACCACCTCCAGTTTAGTGGCTGTACAACCTGTAGTTAGTTGTTTTGGTGGAAGGTTAATGAGAGTACAACAAATCCATATTTCAAAAATAATGAGTAAGAGCTAGATCACTTTATTGACGTAACAGGCTTCTAGTTTTAAAATGTTACTTTTTAAGGGCATTTCTTTAGGCACTTTGATGGGAATTTTTCAGTTGTTATACTATTGTCTTAAACATCATAGAGAAAATTAACACACAGTAATGGAAACATAAAGAGCATTGCAATAAATAAAGTTACATGTTACATTTTTCATCACTGGAATGAGTAATGTCATGAGTAATAATTGAGCAAATTACTTCGAAAACAGTAACTGTCAAATTTCCAACTACATGGCACAGATGCACACTAATCCAGCAATTTCTCATACAATGGATAGTCACCCCTCCATCGCAAATGTCCTAAGAATGACAGTGTGTCATGACATAGTGTTGTCCCCATGGCATATTGCCAACCCATGGGAAGTAGAGCTGGAGAGGCCAAGTCGTTTTTAAAAGTCAGCCACTTCATATTTAAACATAAGGCAATGATTTCAAAATTTTCCTTATCGTTTGGATTCTGATCCAGTAATTTGCCTCACCTTTCAGAAATGTTCAAAAACTGGTGGGCTTCAGAAGTCTACCCCAGAACTAGCTCCAAGTGGGGAAGGCCTGCCATCCCCCTTCTCTTTCAAGTAGACTAATAATAATAATAATAATAATAATAATAATAATAAATAATAAAATTTTTATTTTTATACCGCCCTTCCATAGATCAGGGCGGTTAACAGCAAGGTAAAAACAGTGCAAATACACAAAACAAGCGATCAAATACATCAAAAAATACAATTATAATAAAAAACAGAATAAAAACCCCGTTAGCCAGTCTTCTTGCCAGTGAAGAGGGAGGGAGACCTATTAGGACTTTAATCGGGGAATGCAGCATGGAATAGGATACTAGTAGTACTAATAGAAGTAATACTTCTACTTAGTTTATACGCCCCCATACCTGGGATTTAAGGAAGCTATCCCATTTTGTTTTCCAAGTGGTATCTGATCTATTGATGATGCTTTTTCTCCCAGTTTTGGCACTGATCATAATCACAAGCTAAGAGTAGCTTCATAAAACTACAAATCCCAGGATTCTGTAGAATGTTATTTTTAAATTGAAAAGTATTACTTTTAAAAAAAATTACATATGCTCCTTCCATATTTTACTATCTCTTTCTTTTACTTAACATGAAAAAAAAGAATATTAGTGCTTTTTGGTATGGAATGTATTGCAAGTTCAACTGTTAACTAACTGATACAAGCTAGGTTTGTATACAATTTAAATCACAATATGCAGTTTTCACTATCATTTGTGTCACTTTACTAATTCTGGATGACTTAGTTGTTGCACTCATTAATTTTTAGTGTAGTAATTTATGTGCTTTGCATTCAAAGAAATGTATTTCAAATTTGGTCAGTGCTGAATGTTGGTAAGCTGATCTCTTTTTGTTACAGATATTTGTGTGCCTTTGACACAAAGTCATGAAAAATGAGGTCAATCTAATGAGAAAACATCCAATAATTAATTCCTAAAGCTTTTATCTTAAAAAATTATAACATAATTATAAATGGAAATAATTGGGGGTGGTTCTAATTTGCCATGTAGAAATATAGCAACAACCAGAAATACAGCCTTTTGTTTGATTTGTACTGCTAAATAGTATTAACTGTTTTAAATAAAATGAGAAAATGAAAAAAAAATCAAACCACATTTTTCTTTGAAAACTCTTAACTAATTTTAAATAGGGAATAAAGGAAAGACAAAGGTTATGTTATGCTCAGCTACAGTTTAGCATAAATTAAACAGAATTGCAGAGGCTGAAATTCATTACTGACAGTTCAGTGACCAAAAATACTCCCTTTAAAAGCCACTTTCTTTTGGCAGCATCCCCCAGAACTCAGCCATTTACTGGCTGATAGAGAGCAGTCTTTAAACACCCTAAAGGCCCATCTGATCTGGTCAGCCCTGTTTAGTACTTGGATGAGAGACCGCCAGCAAATACCAGGTGCTGTAGGCTCTAATTCAGTGGAAGGAACTAGGAAAACTGCCTCTGAGTATTCCTTGCCCAAGAAAATCCCATAAAACTAATGGGGTCTCCATACATCAGCTAGCAACTTGTAGGCACATAGACATGGAGAGAGATCAGGAGAGGCAGTAGACAAGTGTTTCACTATTTTCCTGTAGCTGAATGCAGAGCAATGGTTCTTCTACAGGAACCTCCCAAGGACCACTATGGGTTCCTGATGGCACCTGTTGCTGTGTGCCCAGCTATAGAAAGATAGGTCTGCTTGCCTGAACTACCCCTGCAACTCTCCACCATCCTGGACATTAACCAGGTTTGGGGGCTGCAGCTGAAAAAAGGTAGGCTGGAGCAGCTTGAACTAGAGGCTATTGTGACTACATCTCACAGCTGCGTTTCTCAATGCAAGATCTCAGCCAGTGTGTCTTTTACTTGCATCAGTGTGATAAAAATTATAGTATAGATTACTTTGTTATTTTAGATTTCTGCCTCTCAGGTAAGGGTAGAAGTGTGTGTGTGTGAATAGACACACAAACACACACTTTGCAACTGCAAAGAGGTGGGGGGACTGCATTAGCTGTCCATTGGAGGGTCATGCTCACCTGTAATATGCCGGACAATCCATCCGTGATTTTGTTTAACTGGAAAAATAATTGTCCTCCTCTAGCAGTTTTGCTGTTTTGATCTTAGGATGACAACAGGAGTATTTGTTTATTTTATTTATTTATTTTGCATGTCAAAAGCACTTGAAAGTTAACCAAAACAATCAAGAAAGTAATCATGGTTGTGTCTTTCAATGTGTTTGTGCGCACTTCTTTGATATTAAAAGTTAAGTATCCACAGAATGAGTTGCTACATATTCTATCTATCTTTTCTTGACAACCTTTGCTATAAATTATATAATTTTGAAAAGAACAGCTGTTCATTCTTTAGTCATTCTAAAGCCAAATGTTACTTCATGCATATTGCATGTGTGTGTGTGTGTGTGTGTGTGTGTGTTCATATTCCAGTAATCACAGCTAGAAATATATGGAATTTGAAGACTTAGATTTACTTAAGAAGTTATGATTTGAATATCTTGCATATCAAATATATTGTCATATTCCTTATGGTGCTTTCACATTATTTAGCCCTTTTCCTTCATCCTGTATACTACTTCAAGAGGAATAATTAATATATTATTTTATGGGATAATAAAGGGCTGAGATTTTCAGCAGAATACACTTGACACATTTCCACCGCTGTTTTCTTGAACAGTAACAACTATTATAAATGTTATATAATTATAATAACCATGTTATTATAACATAGCATCTTGGCCTTTCTTAATTTTTATCACCTTTCTGCATGACCTTCTGACAAGGGAGATCAGGAAATCCAAATACCTTCTTCAGATTATCTTGTATTTTCCATGGCAGTTAAAAGCAATAATTTAGCCAAACTGTTTTCTGTAAATTCTCTATGTTTACCACTCAATACCTATCAGTGAGAAAGTACTAATGATGGAAGATGAACTTTCTTCAGTGATAGTTTGCCCTCAGCACCATCATTCCTTGAATTGTTACACTGCTGTACTATGCTGTGCATGCATTAAGCTTGCACTTTCAAATTATAGTGAATGACAGCAAAGCCCAGCATGCCTAAAGAACATCCCATGTGACTGAGGGGCTGTGAAGACCACCTCTGAAAGGGCAGCCTGCAGCCGCCTCCATCTTCCCCAGATTGGAGCCACTCAACAGCCCCAATCTGGCTTTCTGCAGTGCAAAAAGTAGCTTCTTTTTGTGCCCTGGAAAGGGTGCTGCCACCACTGGCATCACAGCTTTACACCTACTCCTTTGGCACTGTGTCATCTAGATGCAGCACCAGAGGAGTGCCGTGATCCTGCACACCATATGGTGCAGTGCACGGCATCATCCCAGTCTAGAGGTAGAGCCAGGGTGTGTATCATGTGGAAGCCATGCCCCAACACTGCCCCTAGGCTGGCCTTTCCCAACTGCCTCTGAGTTATCAAACAGACAGGGGCTCAACAGATGGCCCCTAAAGGCCCCTCATGCTGCGGCCCTGATTTGGTCTTGCAAGGGTACCATAGCTGCTGTGGCGTGGCTATATGGCGCCCCTTCGGCACTGAGTCCGGCACGTGGCATCAGGATGCCCGGGAATGGAGTTGGGCACACATCATTAGGATGCTACGCCCCAACTCTACCCCCAGGTGGGCCTTTCAGGCTGCTGTGTAAAGGCCCTTAGTTCTGGAACATTATCCAACCACAGCTCTGTGGATTTAAAATGGGAGGATGTAAACAGTGTGGCTCACTTCCCATAAAAGTGAAATGTACGGTTTGTGATCTTTTTATGTAAAACATCAGTGTATATAAAATGAGCACAGTATGGTCATTCTTGTGCGAGGCATTAACGAAAACCTAATGGGAAGAAATGCACTCAGATGTATATACATTTCTATGATATTAAGTTTAACAGAATGTATACTTTTTAAAGGAAGGAAATGGAAATTGTAGTAGAAATACCACATTTTGAACTTTGAGTGGGACAGCTAAATAATTTTGGAAGAAGCTCTTGCTGCATGAAATAGTACCTGATTTTGCAATAAAAGTGTTATAAAAAGTTATAAAGTGATACAGTTTATCTGTGTCACTTTAGAAATATATTACACAATTTCATCACTTTTATTGGATCTCTATATACTGCTGTAGTGACCCCTTGCCCTACATTTTCCATGGACTCAGCAAAATGTTACTCAGAGCCTGAAGACTGTTGAAGAATTACCACTTTACTGGCAAAGACAGGTATCAGTTGCTAACCACTGTTGTATTTTTAAGAAAGTGATCTGGAATCAAACTAGCTACTTAAAGCAGAAGTTAAACTATTATTAGTCCTTCTGTGTATCCCAGCCTTCCCTATACAGTATGTGGGTCATTCCTAATTTTGGTTCTAATATACTGAAGGGGATCATAAAATAAATGGGCTTTTTGTTCAACATTAGCACCACCAAAGCAGATGGCAAATTCAGATGTTTCCAATCCCAGTTTCTGGCAAACTATAACAGCTTTTAAAACAAGATCACTTTTCTCCCTGCAGGAATTGACAGCTTGATATATATTTTCCTTCTTAAAAGCTACATCTGCTCCCTTAGCATTTTTAATGCTTTGACATTAATGCCTTGTCTCACACACAGTTGTGAGTAAATTTGTCCCCACATTCAAATTGCCTTTATATGCTTGTTTTTGTCTTGTGTTAACACCAGTAAAGCACTCGTTGTTTTCATCATTTTCATGTTGTCATAATCTTCACATAGGCTGTATGTTACTAACATGATAAATTGTCTGCCTACTACAGATTCCTAAGGATTTTTTTTTACAGGAGTCTTATGCATCAATAAAGATGAAGTATTCTACACATATAACAAGTGCTCAATCAATTGCAGTCTACCAAGGAGAGAACCTAAGAAACACATCACGATATTATATTTTAAAAAATAATAATATCTGAGAATGTTATATTACAGCATTTTCTCCTTTCAGACTCCATGCTCCAGAGACCAACTATATTTCTGTTATGATGCAACCCATACCAAGGCCTTATATCTGTGTTCTGTTTCATCCAATTGTGGTGTCATTATTGCATTTTTTTAAAAAAGAATATTCTGGTAGTCCATACATTATTAAGAAGGTATGCTGTTGGAAACTGTTATCTACCATGATTGGAGCGAAACTTGGTCTGTCTTTACATTTGCTTCATTAAAGATCATGCCTTCAAGTAACCATGGATGAGCTTTCAGCCACATAGGGTTGCATCATGGCAAAGTGATTCACAAGTGGTTGTGAGCATACAACACCAATAGCATAAAGGAAATTACACAAAGACTCCAGTTGGGCACTTTTATCCCTACTTTATCCAGTGCATGTAAAACTTAAAGTTCTTAACAGTGATTAATAAATATGTAGTTGTGTTAGTCTAGATCAGTGTGCAAAGCTGTATTGTAGCAGCTTTAAGACTAGCTGAGTTGGTAGCATAAGCTTGAGAAAGTAGGCAGAAGGCTATCAAAGCTTATGCTACCATCTTTTTTCTTCCTCTTAGTCTCAAAGCTGTTACAACAACAACATCCCTTTGCTACCATATCCTTTTGCATAATGGTTAAGAAAATGAGCTGCAGAATCATTCATTCCTTCGTCCTGCCTCTTCCCTATGCAATATAAATTCACTTCAAGCTAATCAATTAGTACCATTTATTAGCACTAACCCTTACCTTGAATATTCATCTGCATGTAGTTATGCTTCAATAGATCACTCACAGATCTCATTGAATGTATTATAACTATGTGGTCCACTCCAGCAGCTCAGTGATGCATGTATTTTCCAAAGAACACTGTTTAGGAAAACAACAGATGCTTTATTATCAATTCCTGATCACACAAAATCAAGCTTCTCCTTCTTCGTCTCTTTCCTCATACAGTATCTTTTTTCCCCACCCATCAAGCTACTCACACACAGACCTACTCAGAGAGACAGACAATGAGACAAGAAAGAGAGAGAAAAAACCCTTTCGGTGCAAGAGTTCTCCCTTCAGGCCTGCCTGTCCCTCTGGGGGCTGCCTTTAAACATATATAAAGCACAAACTGATTTTATTTTCAGTGTGGTTTAGATCTCAGTTTCAGAATATGTAGTGGTTGAGTGTGTGTGTGTGTGCGCGCGCGCGCGCACATTGTTAAAAGAAAAAAAAATCAGACATATTTCCATCTATGATATGATACAGTCCACTTCTGTTTGATCCTGACAGTCTGGTGATTGGGGACAGATTAATTGTGTGCTTATGCAAACAATGTTAATAGATCAATTTTCATTATTTGGAGCACTTGGTTAAAGATGCCATATCTTCAAGAGATAATTACCAATTAATTTAATGACAATGGCTGCAATTCCATATAAGTGGCAGACTGTCACACACTTTATGTTTGTTTATTTTTCTACCCAAAGCTCCTCACACTGCGGGAGAGGTTCAGTGAAGGTTTAAAGCAACTTGTTGAGTAGTGTCAGGAACCACTTTTGAAGAGAGTGCCACATGATGCTTTGCACTGCAGCCTTTGATTCCAGTCACTAACTATTTTAATGTGCTTAAATCTAGGAAAGTTGTTAAGCCTAAATCATGTAAATGGGTAAAAGATTGCCAGCTTTGTGTACCCAAAGATTGCCAGCTTTGGGTACTCGCTACGTAAGCGTCAGGCGGCAACGTACCAAGATACAGAGTGTCTTTCCTCTCTCATTTGAGCCATAACAGCAAAACATATTTTCCACTTACATCACTGAGCTGAGTGTCAGGATCATGGTACAGCCATTTTTCATTGTTGAACATATGTGTGGGATGATGAGGTATATTATCATGATGGTGATGCTAGAAAAAAACTGGTAGAATGAGTGGATGTGTGGGAAGGAAGTACTGTATGGCCTGGAACAGGCTGAGTGAAAAGGACGGCCTGCCGGCAGCCTTTTTTCCTTCGGAGGGAAGCTGCATCCACCAAACCATGCAGCTTCCCTGTGGAGGAAAAAGAACCCGAGAAAAGCGGTTCTTTTTAAGCCGCAGGGGCAGCGTAACAAGTGTGTCACTGGTGCACTCATTATGTAAGAGCCAGGCGGCAACATGCAGATGCCACGCGGCGCTTACATAACAGTAGCGGTACCTATGTACACAGGCATCGCCATTGTTACGCCACCCATACATTCTAGGGTTAGGGACCGTGCGGTTGCCGCGCAGTCCCTAACCCTAGAATTGGCTTGGGTACACTGCTTTATGGCAGTATGTACCATGCCATAGACACTGTTCTGGTGGGAAAGTGTAGCTAGGTATGGGGAAAAGAAGGAGAGGTAGGACCTGGGAAGACAGTATGTTCTGAATGTGAAGTCAAAGGTTTTCATGGCCGGCATCCATAGTTTTTTTGTGTGTTTTTTGAGCTATGTGGCCATGTTCTAGAAGAGTTTATTCCTGACATTTCACCAGCATCTGTGGCTGGCATCTTCAGAGAATGCTTTGAAGATGCCAGCCACAGATGCTGGAGAAACATCTGGAATAAACTCTTCTAGACACATAGCCTTAAAAAAACACAAAAACTATAGTATGTTTTGAGTTGCTGACAAATGGGATGAAGGCTTTTGTGATGGTTGAATTGTTTAGACTCTAAGTATACTGGGTGAGTGGAAAAAAGTTTCTGTCCTAACAACATTTGTGTGCTGTGATCAGTTCTGCTTGCTGAATAAAGCTTTTCTGAATCTGCTGGAGGCTTGTGTTCCTGAAGGATAGTTAGCCTATTTATTACACTGAGATGTGCCTTAGACTCATGTGCACTCTTTGCCTTCTCTTTACCAACCCACAGCATGCGTGTGTGTGTGTGTGTGTGTATATATATACTTCAAGGGGAGTATAAACTGTTCCTTCTTATGTCAAACAAATCACAATGTGAGTCTGTTTAAAACATTTATGGGCAGGTCTCAATTTACATTGCAATTGTGTTTCTGGTCTCTTGAGTTCCATAGGGAATCATTGGGAATAGCAGGATGTGATGTGATGGATTTCCTTTTACATGCATGAATATGAACATTAAGATGAAATATGGCTTATATTTTAATATATGTTACCTGCCCATTCTAAATTTTTAAACCCCTTGTTTGTCACTTGCCTCAACCTAATTGTAAATTTGCATCCACAAATGTAAAGTTACATCTACTTATTACAGGGCTGAGTGTGACAGTTGCACAGAGGTCATATACTACTTTGTTCATAAAAGAATTGTGATAACTGTATATTTATATTTGCCAGATAAACAAAAGGAAAGATATACTGCCATTAAGATTAACTACAGTTCTTTCTTTTCATTGACAGTCATATCACAGCCCTTGAGGCATCATATATCTTCCTCTAATGAATGACAAAAGTATTTACCTTCAGAACAAATAATAGGCATAATTTACATACATGCCTTTTTTTTTTAGAAGGATTTGGCCATGTTTTGTCATGGGCAGGTGACAGAGTTTCTCTGGTGGCCCTGAAACAATTGAATGTGATACACAAACACACATGTCTGTGTCTGCATGTGTGTGTATGCGTGCTCACTCACATGCGCACACACATAAACACCTATAACTTAAGTTTAAAGATCTTTGAATAGATGATAACTGAGAAAACATGAGGAAATTCAAACATATACATGCTAATACTGAAACCTTTAAAACTTAACTGATAACTAAAGATGGATGCATCAATCTATTTTATGTTAATTTAGCATGTGGTTATTTATACATTTATACATACTCTTTCCACATTCATCTGCAAAATGTGTGAAATTTCATACTAGATTAAGGAATTTAATATGCATTTGAATTTATTTTCTTATAAAATACATATTTTAAATATATTTTCTCTCAAAAGATACATATCCAAGCATATCTTTTCCCTAAAGTAAACATTTTATGTTCATTTGGTACTCACTGTATTGTGGAATAAAAAACTGCATTCCAAACTCTGGAGTTCAAAAGCCAAAGATTAACTTTATTCATATTTGTATATCGGTCCAGGAAGTGAGGATCTGCACAATTCATATAAGAAATGAAAGTTTGACTCCTTAAGCATTCTTGGTGCCAGCCTACGCTTTCCAAATGCCTTGTACATGAGTGAACAGTATTTTTCGTGTCAGCTTTATCATGGAGCTTAGAAAAATAATATGTGACAACAAACTTGTTTAAATGAGTACCCAGACTGTTGGGGGCAAATTAGCTTACTTGCTAATTAGCTTACTTGCTGTTCACCCCTATGATCTTTGGAATAGCGGTATATAAATAAAGCAAATTATTATTATTTAATAACTAATTTATTAAAATATTTTTAGAAAGATGCAAAAGATCCACAAGATCCGTGCTAATAAGTTAGCCAAAGTTAACATATTTATACTGTATTAATTTTAACTTAAACTATTGCTCATCTCTTCTGTGAAAATCAGTGGGACTCAAAATTCTTACTTTTGGCTGCGTAACTGCATAGGTTCATAAGTACAAGGGAAAGTTGTCCCTCAGTTTTAAAATATGTGCTCTAGAGAACGTTCTTAATTGAAATTGCTACCATACACTTTGCAGTTTTCCACTTGAGGCTATTTTTGATGGCCTATTTTCCATTGGAAGTCATGATACTACTAAGAAAAACATTATCAGATGTTTCATATATAGTGTAAAGTTGCATTTATTGTTATAATGTTCATGGCACTTGCTACTAAACCGATTAAAAAGATCAAAGTGTATGTTTTTAATAGCATGATTATCTTAGTAATCTTTCTGTTTCATCTTATTATTTTTATTTATCAGGCTAATGATAAAGACACTGGCAACTACAGTGCGATGCAGTACAGGCTCATCATTCCTCCAATCAAGGATGGCAAGGAAGGCTTTGTCATTGAACCATATACAGGGCTTATCAAAACTGCAATGCTCTTCAAAAATATGCGACGATCTTATTTCAAGTTTCAGGTCATTGCCACTGACAACTATGGAAAAGGACTGAGCAATAAATCAGATGTACTTGTAAGTACAGTTATGTGCAATTTGTATGTATTCTTGTTGCAGGAGGAGTCATTTGTTAAGACTATTTCTTTTCTTCTCACCGTTATTTACTGGAGTCTCATGTGTTTTGGATTACATTAGGTGGATTTTCTGATGCAGTTGCTTTAGGAAGTTGTGAGTAATGAGAGTAAGCACAGCTTCCATGGCTATATACAGTGATGCATCAGCAGCCTCTGCTGCCTATGACTGCAAAAATGGGAGGCTTATCAGTCACTAGAAACTGTCAGTATAGCCATGGCTGGTGTATTCACAGGCACCAAATATGTTTACCATGTTGCAAAGAGCTAGAAACAGCATGGTACATATAGTGAATTGAGTGCTGGGCTACAGTTCTGGAGATTAGGGCTTGATTCACCACTCAGACCTTGGACAAATCACACTCTCAGCCTGAGATGATGGCTATGGCAAATCCCCTCTGAAGAAACTTGCCAATAAAACCCTAGGATAGAATCATCTTAAGGTTACCATATGTAAAAAGTGATTTGGAGATACATAACAATAATAATAATTAATAATTTGTTTTATTTATATACCGCTATTCCAAAGATCATAGCAGTGAACAGCAAGTAAGCTAATTAGCAAGTAAGCTAATTTGCCCCCAACAGTCTGGGTACTCATTTTAGCGACCTCGGAAGGATGCAAGCATGAGTCGAGCTTGAGCCCTTTGCTGGTCTTGAACTCGCAACCTTGTGGTTTTTGAGTGAATGGCTGCAGTACAGACATTTCACCACTGCGCCACCAGGGCTCGAACAAGAATAACAACAACAGGCTAACCCCCTGGCAGCCAGCCTACCTAAAGTGGGACACACACCATCATACCAACTTCCCCAACTCTACATGTGTGAATTCCTGAAGACTGAGTTCAGGTTTAAAGAAGTCTTAATGGAGATCTCCCTTTTCTCTTCCATGTTCTCTGATATAAACAGAAAGTTCAGTTGTCCCAAAGCTTGTCTCAGTCTCTTCCTCTGAATGCCGTGTCACATCTCCTTTCAGCATTCATGTTGAATTAAGCAGTGCCCACAGGATGGAAGAGCACACACATAACCCCAGACAGAGCATAAGACTCACTATTTCTGTAATTTGCCTCAGTTGCTGCTGCAAATAACCACACATAACAACAAGTTTGGAAGAAAGGCCACAACTTTATTAGCAAGCAATTGGTAAGGGTTGGCACCAAGCATGAGGTCAGGATCTGCGAAATCAAACAACCCCACGTTTGTCTGATTATCAAAAAACCTGGCACCCACCAGGCGCTTGGGGACCCTGGGGCTAAGGAACACAACTTGACCGCAAAACATGCCATGCGTTGACATATTCACTAAGCCCCTAGTCACCGGGAGGCGCTCTCGCATTATGGCCCCTGCAATGGCCATACGCCTGCCCTATTCGCCCCCGGGTACCTATTGACTCCCAACCAGAGCTCCATAGCCCTGGTACCACACTGTGCAGATCCTGGCCTATGCTGCCGCCCCAAGTTGTGACAAAAAACCCACAAAACAGCGGTGGGTGGGCAGGGGAAGCTGCTCCTGTCTTCCTCCCTTCCTAGCTTGGCTCCGCACCATGCAAAGCCAAGCGCCGACTGGGGGATGGGGCCTGCAGCACGGCCTTATATAAGCCTAAGCCCCGCCCCCACAATGTGTGCTGCGGAACTCCTCCTCCAAGGCATTCCAACCAATGGGCTGCCCTGGAGGACCGGAAGCTCCGCACCACTGAGCCCGACTCCCAGAGCCCCTTCCGCCCCGCGCACCAATAGGGAGCCAGTGCATACTGGGGCTTGTAGTTTTTGCCACCTCTAGTGGCAAAACGGTCAGCCCGGCTAGCGGGCGACCGTTTTATCTTCATTGTGCATCCACAATGGGGTCATCCTAAAAGTTATTACCTTCAACTGAATCATTCCCATGCTATTCTTTATTCCTCAAGAGTCAAAAAAGGGAAAGCATGATTGGCAGCAAACTACTACGAAAGTAATAAGAGTGTAGCATTGTCATAATCAGTTTTCCCCAGTTGATTAAAATATATATATTGTTATTTCCTTTTTGTTTTATAGATATTATTTATGAGCAAACTAAAACAGTAAATTAGGCCGACATACATCACTTTAGGTTCCCAACCCCAGTCAAGCAAATGATGTACTATTTGCATTCACCTGAGTTATCACCATCACTTCCTTTGCAGCTCTAATGAAAAGGGAGATGTGTAGCTTTTGATCAGGAAGATTTTCTTAGTTTATTTTATGTTTAGTCAAATTAACATCTTATTTGTGCAAGTAAGGTAAAGGTAAAGGTAGTCCCTTGGCATGAACATCTAGTCATAACCAACTGTAGGGGGCAGTGCTCATCTCTGTTTCTAAGCCGAAGAGCCAGTGTTGTTTGAGGACTGCTCTGGTGGTCATATGGCCAGCATGACTGTTACCTTCCCAGTAAGAAATGGTACCTATTTATCTACTTGCATTTGTATGCTTTTGAACTGATAGGTTGGCAGAAGCTGGGACTAGTGACAGCTCACTCCATCATGCAGCGTTCAGGCCTCGAACTGCCAACCTTCCAATCTTCCAATCATCAGAATTGGCATCTTAACCACTAAGCCAAGTACACAGACATAATTTATGTTATATTTCAAGAAAATTGACCCAACTAAGGACTGTATCACATGGGAAAAATCAGGGATTTAAACAGCAAAAATCACATGAAAATAGCGCAGTCACAATTAAAATCTTCACACACATCGTCATTAAAGTGACATTATTGTGGAAATAAATGGGCAATAAACAGCAACAAATCATTCATGAGGAAATCCATGTGATTTGTTGTGTTTAAACCCCCGATTGCGCAATTGCTGTCTGATAAAGTCCTATGCGAGGTTACATTTGAACTCAGAACCCTAAATCTAAAATTCTTGCCAATATATTGCATTGGGCCTCCATCTGATAGCATTTATTGTTTTCAGTTGAAGTAAAGGTGGACTCACTCAAAGCTGTCTATGCCAAACTTTTGAAGGCAATGATATTATAAAACAATGTCAGAATTCTGGTATGTCTCACATTTAATTTGTCATCTCAATTCTTCATCCTTTGTCTGACAGAAAAAATGTCTACGTTTGTTGTGTTTTGAGGACAGGGGCGTAGATGTTTTTTACTTTCCCAATTTTTTTTTTAAAAACATGTTGGATGGATCTGCCAAAAAAAAAAAAAAGACATAATATTTGCTATAATTGATTTATGGATTCTGAAAACATTAAACAGAAAATTCTGATTTTATCAAGACCATGCCAGTTTGGAATTTGAAGTAAATGCTCTTTTCATAGCCTGGACACTGTTCTAAACTTCCTCAACTGTAGAGAGAATAATTTCTCTCTCCACTCAGCAATGTGAATGCTTCTCTGTCATATTCATGCCAGCCGAAAAAAGCAATTCTCTGTGTAACAGAGGAAATCAAAAATGTTCTCTTTTTGCAATCTCATTCCCGTGTACATTGCCACATTCATTCAAGTTACAATCCCTACTTCACTTTATTTTTGCCAATTATGTCATGCTGTCTTTGGGAAGAAGAAAACACATATTTTGATTACTCTTTCAATAAACATGAGAATGAACCCTCACTGTGCTTGCTTTGGAAGAACAAAATGCAAACAGAGATTTTCAGATTGCTGACCTTGCTATGTTACAGGATGTCTTTGCTTTCTTGAAGAAAGGGTTTGAAGGGAAACAATGCCTACTTTAGTCTCAAAAATAGGACAATGGTCCAAAACACACTGCAGAAATAATCCTGTTTGAGACCACTTAAGAGACGGCTCAGTGCTAGGGAATCCTGGGAATTGTAGTTTATTGTGGTATCAGAGTGCTCTGATACAGAAGGCTAAATGTCCTACAAAACTACAGTTCCCAGAATTCCCTATCATTGAGCCAGGGCAGTTAAAGCAGTCTCAAACTGGATTATTTCTGTAGTGTGTTTTGTACAAATAGCCTTGATAATTTTCATGGCCCAAACTATGTATTCAGTGACAATTGCTCTCAAGTGTATTTATTATGAAATCGTGCCTTCTCAAAATTGGGATGTGCTCTAGCAAAATTTAAACTTTTTTAAAATCCCATCAATTTGAATGCAAGAACACAGGAACCATTCAACCATGATCCAACTGTGTCAGCTTGGTGAGTTTCCCCATTCCTGCTGCAGTCAAGAATAGTTACAGGTGGAGGTGAATAACCTCACAAGAAATTTATTTGTTTCTTATACTGAGATTAGAATGTATGCTTTGGAACCTCAAATGCATTTTACTTATCTATTTTCAGGTCTCTGTGGTCAATCAACTGGATATGCAAGTAATTGTCTCCAATGTTCCTCCTACCATTGTGGAACAGAACAAGGATCAACTGATAGGGTAATGAGTGTACTCTCATTCTATAAACAAACTTTGGTATAAAACAAATTGACAAAACACTGGAAAGTATTTATGATTAAAAGTGTGCTTATCATATACTTCTCTGAAAAATCAATAATATGAAAAAGAAGGCTGATTAAAGGGAAAGAAAAACTAGAGAGAAACCAAGGCTGCTGCCACACTGTAGAATTAACATAGTTTGACACCGCTTTAACTGTCACGGCCCCATCCTATGGAATCCTGGGATTTGTAGTTTGTTGTGGCACCAGAGCTCTCTGACATAGAAAGGGTAGATTTCTCACAAAACTACAAATCCCAGAAATCCATAGCATTGAGCCATGGCATTTAAAGCAATGTCCAGCTACATTAATTCTGCAGTGTAGATGCAGCCTGGATAACTCATTTTAATTTCATTTCCACATCTATTTGGGTTCATTAGGCCAATTCTTAGTTAACCCTTTCCAGAGTTAGAAGAGACCTCTAGGACAGACTTTAAGTCTGATTACAATATATGTCCTGAGTAGGGATACCATATCCCTCCTGCAGGCGGGGCAATCCCGCTTTTGGTGGTCCTGGCCCGGTCCCGGTCCGGTTTCCAACCACAAGCAGGACTGCCCCACCCGCGGCCACCCACCTCCTCCTTCTCCTCCGCCTCCTCTGCCCCCGCGCACGCCCTGTGTATGGCCGTGGCTGCTCATGCAGTCGGCTGGCCGTTCACTTCTGCCTCCGCCTCCTCCTCCCCCGCCTCTATAGCCCCACGTGCAAACAGGGGCGAGTGTGTGCTGCCGCCGGCTGGGGTCAAGGCAAGCGCCCAGCGCAGTCGCGCAAAAGCGCACAAGGCGGAGGCAGAAGAGGAGGTGGGTGGCTACCTGCCTGCTGCCGGTGCGCACGGATGGGGAGCGCGCCAAGGCAGGTGGAGGCAGAGGAGGAGGAGGAGGTGCCCGCCTGCCTTGGCGCACTCCCCGTCCGCGCGCACCGGCAGCAGACAGGCAGCCACCCACCTCCTCTTCCGCCTCCGCCTCGCGCACTTCTGCGTGACTGTGTTGGGCGCTTGCCTTGGCCCCAGCCGGCGGCAGCACACACTCGCCCCTGCTTGCGCGCGGGGCTATAGAGGCGGAGGCGGAGGCGGAGGAGACGGAGGTGGCTGCCTGCCTCTGCCGCTGGAGTGCGTGGAGGGAGAGTGCACCAAGGTGGAGGAGGAGGGAGGGAGGAGGAGGGAGGGAGGAGGAGGAAGAAGAGGGGGGAGGAAGAGGAGGAAGAGGAGGAAGAGGAATTAGAAGGGAGGGGAAAAAAAGGAAGAGGAAGAAGAGGAGGGAGGAAGGAGGAGGAAGAGGAAGAGGAGGAGGAGGAGGAGGAGGATTTCCATTCCATTTGCACAGGTTTGCTTTAACAATGGTGTTTATCACACTATGCTCTTAAAGAGGTACTATTCCAGTGTGACTCCTCTAGCAGCCTCCTGTTGCATGCTGGGATTGGCAGTTTTAAGGAGTTGAACTTCTCTGCCTGAGAATTCTAAATACCCCTCCTTAAAACTGCCAGTCCCAGCATGCAACAGGAGGCAGCTAGAGGAGTCACACTGGAATAGTACCTCTTTAAGAGCTCATCTGATAAACACCATAGATACTGGTGATGATGATGGTGGTGGTGGTGGTATTAATATCAGCAAGCCTCTGAGGTGATTTTTACAAACTCATGTGCAGTGAAGAAAAACCAAAGTCCCTTGACCAAGTACACACTTCTAAGAAGTACAGTTGAACCCAAGGGCAAATCACTTCTTGTTAAACCACCTTGACATATTCAGTATGCATAACTATGTGAACCCATGTTCAGTGTGAAACCCAAAGAGTTTGGTTATGTAATAAGCCTCTGAAATATGCAAGAGATTGCCATGTTAAGTAAAGCCATGTTCAATGCCCAAATGTGCTGTAGTGTGTTTTGGGATGGGGAGGGGGATGGTTTGGCCAGAAAGAGAAGTACATTTGTGCCATCTGTCTAGGAATAATGCCCAAAAGTCCTCTACTTTGATCATGCCTAAGAAACATGCATTTATATTAACATTTTTTTAAAAACCATCCAATTTTTTCACGTGCTCTCCATTTTTTAAAAAAAAAAGTCCTACATTTGAAAATTTTGTCCTACATTTGTCCCGGTTTGGAGGTCCTGACTTATGGCAACCCTAGTCCTGAGCGTCTTCTGAGTTTGTATGATTCACAATAGCCTACCTCAGCTTTTTGTCCAGCCATTTAACCTGAGGGAAGCGTGTACAAAGAGTATAGAAAAGGTCTCCATGTAAACTCTAGCTCAGCGAGGAAGCTTTCTTGACTTTAGCTTTTGAACAGTGTTCTCCATGTATGATGTTCTGGTTTACAGTGTAGTTTCTGATTTTGTGCTATTGGGAACTTCTGAGTCGTCTTCAAGGGCAAGCCCCACATAGAGTATTCTAGCCATGAAGTTATCAGTGCATAGCTGTTGTGGCTAATTTATTTCTAGATCAACTGAAGCTTTCAAGTAATCTTCAAGAGCGGTCTCGCCTAGAGTGCATTGCATTAGACAAATCAGGGACCAGTACTTGGGTTAATGAGGCTGTTCAAAAAGAAAGTATCTTCCGGGGCCTCCACTGTCAGGAATGGATCTAAAGACACACCCCAGTTGCCTGTCAGTGGGGAAAATAGCCAATCTGGGCAGATCACATATCCAGTCCCTGGACCCCCAAACCACCAATCTGTATCATTGTTGTTGTATGCCTTCAAGTAATTTCTGACTTATTGTGACCCTAAGGCAAGCCTATCACAGGGTTTTCTTGGCAAGATCTGTTCAGTGGGAATTTGCCCCCCTCTGAGGTTGAAAGAGTGTGACCTGCCCAAGACTATCAAGTGGGGTTCCCTGGTCTCCAATTGAACCCTAGTCTCCAGAGTCATTGTCCACACTCAAACCACTATACAACACTGGTTCTCCCAATCCACATAGCCTCTTATCAGGATTCAACTTCAAAGATGACCCTCATCCAGGCCATTGAAGTATCAAGGCACTGGCTCAACATCAGCACAGCCCTAGCTAAACACAATAAGATGAGATAGAACTGTGTAATATCAGTGTGCTGATGGCACTCAACCCCCATGGTCTTAATGGCCTCACCTAGTGACTGTTGTATAGAATCTGTATTACAGATGTTGAACAGCGTGAGACAAGACATAACTCTTTGTTACTCCACAGCTTATTAGTGACTAAGCTGGATAGGAGTTCTTCAGTGCCATTCTCTAGAATTCACCCTATAGATAGAAGTGGAGCCACCTTTATAAACTGCCTCCTAATTCAATCTGACGTAGATGGGCAAGTAGGATACTGTGATCTGGTACTGAAGATCACTGACAAATTCAAGAAGATAAACATGGTAGCACTCCCTTATCTTTTATCCAGAGTAAGTCATCAGTCAGGGCAGCCAAGGTTGTTTCAGTAACATAGCCTGTTCTGAAACTAGGCTGAAATGGGTCCAAATAATTCGTTTTCTTCAAGAACACCTAAAGTTGTTCAAATGCCAAACACTTAAGTACTTTTACCAAAAGGGGGACATTGAAGACAGAGATTTACACAAAACAGCTTCCACTAATTTTCAGTGAAATGTAAATTGCTGTATAGGTTTGTTTGTTTGTTTACTATCTCCTGCCTTTCCCCCAGCATAAGATCTGCAGAAAGCCAGTGACTGTGGCAGAAACTGAAAGAGGTTTCAGCAAACCAGTTTCATACATAAAAATCCAGACTTTTTTTAATGGGAGAAGGATGGTTAAGCCATCTAACTGTCTTGTGTATAGAATGTGAAACTGCAGAATAAATTTAGTTAAGAGGGCTAATTCATTATTTTTGAAGCCCCAAAAAGCCAGAAATTTTAAAGTTAATTGGCTTAAGGGTTGTGGCCATATTGAGTCACTGTAAAAAAAAAAAATTAAGAAAAAAATTCAAGACTTTGACATGAAAATATCTTTGATGCTGGATGTTAGTATTAAAATAGTAACTTGTTTGGTTTTCAGGCTGGGTGTTATTATTAAAGTGGCAAAGGTTGGCATTTTTTCCTTTTAAAAGAAGAAATATAGCCAGTATTTCTAAATGTAGCCATAAATGTACCATTTGGAACTAGAAGAAACATTTCCCATGGTTTGTGAGACTGTAGCAGGAGGAGCTATGGTGCTGATGCAGAAAAGGAGTCGATGTTACACGTTTGTAGTGAAACACATACACACACCCCAATGATGCTAGGGCCCTGATGTGATCGGAATTAATGCCAGGAACTTAGAAGGAAATCAAAGAAAGTAGCAAGTGCATCAGGAGATTCAACATTTAGAATCTTGCTGACCTTGCAAGATAAATCTTTCAGACAGATAATTATATTTAAATAACAAAAACTCAATACACTGTGGATGTCTTTTAGAGAGACTGAATGTAGTCTAAGATTCATTACAATTTGGGCAAGAAAAAAAGTACCACTCTGTTCAAAACTATCTTCACAATTCCCCTCACCCCCGCTTCCTTCTTATAGTAGCAGCTCCAAGCCAAGAAAGCCAAGCAAACATTAAAGGAAAGTGCTCTCAGCTTACAGTTCCCACATATTGAAACTGATCCTCAGTGATTAATGAAGTGAAATCTTCATTAATCCAATTAGACCTGATAAAACCAATTAAACCTGATAATGCTTACTTTAAGGTTTTATGGTTTTGTTTGTTATTTCTATGCCAAAAACTATTTTATTCATTCTTCAGCAAAGTAACAATAAATTAGTCCCCATGAAAGGTAAACTGTGGTCAGCATCTTTGAGAGATGTACTATTCAGAATACTTACTACAAAAACATCTGTGATGACTTTGCCCCTTTTTTCCAATATAGATCAGTAGCTTCAGGAGTGTGGCCAAATTTTTGAATCTCTTTTTGGCTCTTGTTCTGCTAGTATAAAATATAGACTTAAGAAGGCTCCACTAAAGAAATGAAACTATGTCTTTGCCACAATTGATTTTACACCACATACATAAGGCATTATCATAATTGATCATAATTATTATAATTGGACCTATTTTTCAAAGCAATGTGCAAAATCAAAGAAAAGTTAAAACTCAAGATGTACAGAACAGCACTCAAGAGTAAGAGTAACATTACAGACATACAGATCATTCACAGAGAGTGCATCTACACTGCAGAAATAATGCAGTTTGACTCACTTTAAGTGCCATAGCTCCATCCTATGGAATCCTGGGATTTGTAGTTTTACAAGGTATTTAGCTTTCTCTCTGGTGTCTCACAAAACTACAAATCCTAGGATTCTGTAGGATGGAACCATGTAGTGTCAAACTGCATGATTTCTACAGTGTTGATGCACACAGAGTTAAAGATTCAGCCAGTTTCAAAAAGAACACTCAGTACAAAGACTAACAGACTGTCTTTCACCAGAAATGGACCAAAATTTAAGACCAAATGATTTTAGGGGAGTATCCATCCTCCAGAACAATAAAAAAACAAAATTTATAATAATAAATGAGCCACAAAATGGTGCAATTATAGGAGGAGAAAACTGCTACTTATAACTAATTATGTCACAGGAGAGTCCACTAATTCGAGGCGCTTGTTTAACATTCCAGGCAGCAAGTGAAATAGCAATAAAGGTGCAATTTCTGTAATGCAAAATATACTGTGCTTTGTGTGCTGAGCAATTACAGGGTCCCTCAACAGCAAAGTGCAAACTTGAGGGAAGAGATAGGGAATGTATGTAGAATCAAATGGCTAACAAATACAGCTTAGTTGTACACAAAGCTAGTTATATCAAACTGTCTCTAGACAGTGTCCCCACCTTGAAGTTTATATCTCCATCAGTCAGTGCAGTACTTTGCATAATCCTGGTGAGCCAAGGGGACAATGCCAAGGGGACAGTGGGGATGAAATACCCAAATTCCATGCTGTTAAACAGTAGTGTACTCAATTATTACAGACCTAGGACATTATTGCACAAGCCTTGGTCCCGCCTCACTCCTGCTACAATCATATTATTTAAAAAACTCAAAAACATACTGTATATATTCGACTATAAACCAACCTCACATATAAATTGAGGGCACGTTTTGGGGCCAAAATTATGGATTTTGCCATGACCCATGGATAAGTCGAGGGTAAAACTAGGAGACTCCTTCAGTGTGGGTATGTGTGCATGTGACAAGACTTTTTTGCTTCAGCATTTCAGCATTCATTGCAGCCTTCACTCCCAGACAGAGGTAGCATGGGCAGCATGCTGTTTGCAACCAATCACCCAAAACTCTTTCTGTTTGGCTTAAACTTTGTGTTCATAGGAATTTGCTGCTCCCCAAATGATTCAGGGACGCTGGAGGCGAGGGGATGATTCCCTGACATTTAGGAAGTGCATCAGGCTGTCACACACACACATGCTTCATAAAAGTTTTAGCAGCATTTTAGCAGCGTTTTAGCAGTACCTACCCCGCGGTAAGTGCAGGTCTGAAAATCATCTGAGAAAGAAATTATTCTCCTCACCGCATGGAAAAATCTCAAAGATTACCACATTGACCCGTAAATAAGTCAACCTGCGATTTTGGAGTCAATTTTTGGCATAATTTTTTTTTTTTTTTTTTTACTTATAGAAGCCATTGAAATCCACAAACATCTGGATAATTTCAACCAGAAAGAAGAAACCCTCAAAGTGAACAAAATTTGGCTACCAGTCCTGAGGAGTAGCAAAATGACTCAGCAAATGCAAATGGGAAACCATTCAGAGTCAGGGGCTTTCCCAGCACATAATGATCACCAATTAGCAGACACTAATCCTCTTTTGCATTAACCTCCCAGCCTGAGGCCTGCCATCAGCACAGAACAATACACATGCAAATCACTCCCTCATTCCCAGGCTCACACAGTATATATAGACCCACTTTTTCCAGGCAAGCATTCTCTGAAGATGCCAGCCACAGATACTGGCGAAACGTCAGGAAGAAACTCTTCTAGAACATGGCCACATAGCCCAAAAAACCCACAAAAAACTATGGATGCCGGCCATGAAAGCCTTCAACTTCACATTTCTCAACACTCTTCTCCAGCATCACATTTCAAATGTGTTGATTTTCTTTCTATTCGCTTTTTTCACTGCCCAGCTATCACATCCATACATGGTGATAGGAAATACAATGGCTTGGACTATCCTTGCTTTGTTGTTCAATTTGATATTTTTGCACTTAAATATATTAATTCGTTCTTTCATATCTGCCCTTCCCAATTCTATTCTTCTGATTTCCTGCCTGCTGTCCCCATTCTGATTAGTGGTTGAGCTAAGAATGAAAACTGAATAATTCTTCTGATAGTTGACTGTTTTCTTGATAGAGTCTCATTCTGTTGAGGTACCCTTTGTGTTGAGGACAAGAAACACTGTCAATACACTTTACATCCCTAATATTTCCATTGTTTTAACATTTAGAAGTTATTTTACAGCTGTCTGTGACTTTTACAGTTTGCAGTGTCACTACACACTGTGATATTTCTTGGGGTTTTGCAAACCTATTTTTAAACGAAAATTTATTATCTTCAAATCCTTACCCGACATTCGTATGCCCAGCCTCTGATCCTCTACTGGGACTCCAGCATTGTGAAGATCTTGAAGCAAATCTCAATATACAGTGTTAGGGCTTTGTTGGGTCTATTATAATAATCCCTCTGTAAATTTCAGTTTTCAGTGCTAGGGAAAAAAAACATATTTCAGTCTAATGAAACATTAATACTCCCACTGAGCTTTCGGTTTTCCAAGAATGAACAAATCGTGATGGCCTTGTTGTTGGATGAGTCAGATCTAGTCTATACTGTTACCATGGAGATAGGTATCCCTGTGGCAAATTTTGCACAATCATATTCACATGCACGCCTAGCCCATTGGTGAAGCTGAATTCACTCAGTGAATTGAAGTCCCTGTACATCTCTACTGGCAGCCACTATTTGCTGCTGAAAACTACTTTCTTATATTTGTACAGTACCCAACTTTACCATTGAAAACTAAGGATCCTGAGAGATGGCTAACCAAAATTTAAGCAATAAACACAATTAAAACCATCACAAAAATGAAACAATTTAAGAGGCCATCTTAGGAAAGAAATGTATTTCCATATGTTCTTAATAGCAATGAAACAGAACCTGGCCATAGTTCCAAGAGGAGTAAAATAAGATTTTTTTAAAAAAAGGCAAGAAAAACATAATGTGTTGCCTCAGTCCTGTAGAAAACAACAATATAAACCAGGAAAGTGACAAAGCAACGGGAGGGGAATTCCCTTTCACACTTGAGGGCAGAACGCACGGGCAAAAAGGCCTGTGTTCCCCCTGTCTTGGCATTGTCCTGTATGGATGATGCAAGTCAGTAGCCCCAGACTGGGATTGGCCAGATGGGATGCTGATCAAGTGGCTTGGCCCAACCCTTGCCCAAAAGAACCTTAGCACCCTCTTTTTTAAACCATCTATTTGTGGCAACGTTTGCTAGAAACTCCGCCACAACAGCTGGCAGACCACATGGCCGCATGTCCCTTACCTGCCACCTACGTGTTCCCTCTGAAAGCACCAGTCTCAGCCTGTGATGTTGGAAGGGCACACCTGGCCATGTGGGTGAAGCCAGGTGATCTGTTTCTGCTGCAGCAGTGGCATTTAGAGGGGACGCAGTAGCAAATAAGGTTTATGTGACAGCAGGGGCTCCATGGGGCAGAAGCAGGTAGGTGTGGGAATACTTACCCATCACTGCACCAGTCTGGAGACAGGAATGGGCTGGAACCACATACAAGATACCACCGAGTTGGCCATGGTATCCTACCCATGTATATAGCCCTCAGTTTCCAAAAAGAAGTGGGAAAGAGAGAGAATATGGGGAGAGAGGGAGTGAGAGAAAGAGAGAGATGGAAGTTAACAAGAAACAAAGTGCCACAGTCTGGGTACCACAATAGAGAAAGTCCTGTCTCCATACTCAACTAATCTGCAGATGCATTTACACTGTAGAAATAATGCAGTTTGACACCACTATAATTGCCATGGCCCCATCCTACAGAATCCTTGGATTTGTAATTTTGTGAGGAACCAGCACTTTTTGGCAGAGGAGCCTAAAGACTTTGTAAACTACAAATCCCCACTAGTCCATAGGATGGAGCAAAAGCACTTAATGTCATTCAAATTGCATTATTTCTACAATGTAGAACACCCTAACCTAAGATAAAACAGAAAACTGATGCAGTGGACAGTTTTATACAAGTAAAAGGATTATTACTTGGAAAAATGGATGCAGTTTGTTTCTCACACACCCCTAATTCTAACCAAAATGTCATTTTAATGGCATTACAAACAGAATGGGAAAAAGAGAGAACAACAAACTTTGAAATGCTTATTTAACTCTGAGTTTAAATATTTACAAATTAACCATCTGTGAAGGCTATATTACTAAGATGTTAAATATTACACCTGTTCCTCAAATTTTCAAATAACTATTCTCACATCATTGTGTTCCTGATTTCCATATCATTAGTTAATTATAATTAAACCACTTAGATTAACAGTGATTATGACAATTTTGTGCTCATATTTATTCCTAGTCAATAACATTTGAATATTGAATAATGTGTTACATGGGATAGAACTGGTGAGGGGAAAAAATGGAATTATAATCCTTTCTTGAAATTGATACAACTGAGAAACTATCACACAATAATCTGCGTACCTAAAGCTTAGTTAAGTGGAATGTTTATAAATATTTGTACTTAGCTTAATAAGAAAATCTTTTAATTCAGTTTATCAAGATATCACCAAGAGCAAAGTATACCAAAGTATGCCAAAATGAGTGATCTGGAAATGAATCATTCACCTGTTACAGATTGCCAAAATAAAGCTGCTTCGGGTCTCTTTGCAGGTATGCTATTTAAATGATGCCTGGGTCCTAAGAGTCCGGAGGTCGCACCAAAGCCACACTCCATTCCTAAACACTGCAGTGCAGCTTTTGGTGCAGCTTCCGGATTCTTAGGATGCATGCATCATTTAAACAGCATACTCCAAAAAGACCCGAAGCAGCTTTATTTTGGCAGTCTGTAACAGGCCATACAGTGTAGGTTGTAAGGAATTTATTTCATATACAAATAAATTGCAGTTGTGCAATGCATATAAAATATATTTTCAATGATGTATGTTGTTATATGCCATCAAGTTGACTAGACTTATGGGGAGCCAATAAATAAGAGACTTCTAAAAGCTTCTGGCTGTTGGGGCATTTTGTGCTCATAAATGGACTAGGGTCTGCAGGAAATAGAAGACGCGCAACATCTGTACCTAGTAAAGGGCTGTTATGTAGCAGAGTCAGCAAAGGGACAGATGTGCATTTGGGCCCAAAACTAATCAGGATTGATACATGTAGACAGGGTGCCACCATTTTGACATACTGAGTACGTCCTAGGGTTAGAGAGCATCTGAAAAGGATGCTCCCAGGCAACCCTACCACGTACCCAGTATGTGCTTAATGGCCCGTTTGTATAGGGCCTATAAAACCATAAGTATAACAATAATCTTTGAATATAACTATAGAGAGAAAGAGATAGAGCTGTAGTTAGTGTTTTATATTTCATTAATTTTGTATAATTATAATGGGGAACTATGGAGTAACATGCATGGTGAAACTGGGGGGTGGAGAGGCAACAAGATGGAGGTGAAACCATTGAGTGGTTTGGAGAAAAAGAAATAATACATTATGCCATAAACTGAGACAAAAAAAAAGAGGTTAACAGAAGCCCATCTTTGGGAAGTATTCATACTGAATACCTTTTAAGAGTCCTAAGAATGTAGATGCCTACTCAGATATTATTTGACTGTGTATGCCTCTTTCCATTAGTAGATTTTATTCATTAGATCCAATGTTTGTGAGCTGTGTTTGTATGCCCCTATGTTGTGTATTCTTTTAGCAGCAACATTTAGGCAATATTTCAGTGGTTTGAATGTTTGTATATAGTGTCTCTGGTTTAACAGCAAGTCTTTTTCTTATTTTTATTGTCCCATGATAAAACTGTCAGCTCAGCACTTCATTTTTCCTCAGTAGAGTAAAGCTTACTTTAACTTCATAGGTCTCTCAGATGTACTGCTACCTGCTCTATTAGTCCATTCTACATGTACCTATGAAATATTCCATTGCATCTCAGGACAGGCATATTTTGTATGTGAGAATTTATTAGTTTTCTATGAAGAGGTGAAACTCACTATATAATGCTAACAGTTTTATTTGTAAAATACCATTCCAATTTCCCCATAGTCATTTAAAACTCAAATGCTATCATAAATACAAAGAAGTATAGTTCAGTTGTACAGTACTTGAGAACTGTTCCTGTGATGCTACACTTTTCCAGGGGAATTGTAAGTTTTAAGAAGCTCTTTTTTTACCCGCAGTGTTTTAAGGCCTATGTGTTTTTACACCACCAAGAGATCTAACCTTTTGCCTAACTAAAGACATGCCAATATATCCCAAAATATGTATTTGCTGTGCTTTGTTATCAGGATTTTGGAACGCTATATTCAAGATCAGATTCCTGGTGCAAAGGTTGTGGTAGAATCCATTGGTGCTCGCAGATTTGGAGATGGCTACTCAGAAGAAGATTATTTGAAATCTGATCTTATGATCTACGCAATTGACCCTCAAACAAACCGTGCTATAATGAGGAATGAGCTTTTCAAGTATGTATTTAATGTTAATGCAGCAGCATTCTAAATATCTAATTTGCAAAAAGATAAGTTCTATTTATACTCACTAGCTATGCTTTCATACTTCTCTTTGTGTTGATCACACTGATAATCAAAAGTAGGGGGTTTGTTTTCTTTCTGTGTCACAGGGAGATCCATACAAATAGGGAATATGAAAGTTTTAAGTTCCCACACAACAGCAATTGTCTTTAATTTGTCTCTGGATGCATGTACACAGGCCAAATAAAAAGGTCTCACCTAGTTTTCACAATGAGCTGCTCAAATGACATGTGGGATTATAGGGAGTGAATCTGGCCCTTTTCATTGCCTCAAGGCTTTAATCCAGAAGGGGAAAGTGGGGGATTTATCCCATTTTTGAGAGGAAAATCTTGTGTGTGTGTGTGTGTGTGTGTGTGTGTATTGCTCAATAGTAATGTTGGTGTGAGACTGAGGGGGAGGAGTTCAGAAATATGTTCATTTGCACATGTAGTCTTGCATACTGCTATTTGTCAAACCAGGGTGTGTTGAAAAGAGAGGACTGTGTAAACAGATCACTTGAATTCATCTCAACTGGCCCTCTGACACTAACATTAGTGTCAGACTGTATTTGAACAACTGTATTTTGTCTTAATAAGCCAAAATATAAATTACTTTTTTAGCCATGCACACAGCCACATCATAATATGCTAAACAAACTAAGGTGCCCCAATTAACTTAGTTTCCTATTTCATCCAAACTTGAAAAATGTGCCAAACAGCTTAAGATCAAATCTTATGATCAAATCTTACTTTGAAGTTGAATTAATTTCCCAGTCATTTATTAGCTATAAGCCTAAATCCTGCTGTTGTTATTGGTGTTTTATATCCTGCTTTTTCCCAAGCCCTGGGATTCAAGGCATCTTACCAAAGTTAAAACAGATGCAGGCCTGAAACAGATAGGCCAAATGAAGTGGCTTCTGGTTGCTTTGGAGGTGTGGCGTTCAAATGATGCACGCCTCTAAAGCAGCTCAAACCTGCAACAAAGCTGCACTCCATTACTTTGGGCCAGAACAAAAAGGATCTGGGATAATCCAGCTTCTGCTGGCATGGGTTGGGCTGTAGCCTGCTGTAAAAGTGGGCTGTGCGGTCAGCGCAGTCCCAATCCAGTGCTGGCTAGAACGTACTTGGGTCGCTTCTTCCTGCTTGTTTAAATTGTCAATAGAAATAAATGTATTCTGCATATGAGAGCACCTACAGATGGGGCAGGGGGATCTCTGGAAGTCCCAGTTATCTTCCTACATAAATCAAATTTATTTTGGAAATCCATATGATGTTTTCCCCATTCTGAAGTATTTCCTGGGGGCTTCCAGCATTGTCAAAGACTTTTTGTTCCCACTCCACAAATCAATTAAAGTAACATACTCTTTTCAAAATGAAATGCATCATTACTTACCAATGTATTTGTGCTGTCTGAAGCAGTAAAGATGTCCACTGCCAAGTAGACTAGGGTGTTATACAGAGAACTACTTTGTGCTGGCCTGTGTGCAGGGTGAGGGCTGAGCATCCACATGCTCCAAGCCCTCAGTGCACCGCCTGTGCACCATTTTGGCATGTACCCTTCTAGACGGCATGCACCATGATGACACAGAGGCAGCACAGTGCCCAAACGGTGCAGCGCAAAAGGGCATCATGGTGCGGCAGCACACCTATGATGCCCTTTCCAGGGTGCAAGAAGAAACTGCTTAGGGCAGATTCCTCTTGTGTTCTGCGAAGGCCAGATTGGTGCCACTCTGTGCGGTTGCCCCAGCACTGATCCAGGACAAAAAGGGGCAGCGTCTCACCCCCCATGTGTAGAGACCCACAATTACCATTTCCATAACATATATTCAAGAGAGATCATGTCAGGGAAAGAGGAATGCTAGCACTTAAACATAAACATCCAAACAATTATACCTTTATTGGGCCAACCAAAATGCACAGTTGCAAGCTTTCGAAGTGACACTAGCTTCTTCATCAGGCAAACAGGAGAAAGAAATGGAAGATGTTAGTCATAGGCCTGACACTTTCTGTTTCTGGTCTTAGTTCAGATGGTAGAGAGGGCTATAAGCAGGCTGCCACCTCCCATTTTGACCATGTGGTCAGGGGTAGATTTTCAAATTCAAGGAAATTTAATGTCCATTTGCAATTCAAAGAAGATGTTTCCTTGGAATCCAGCATGTTCCCCCTTCTTCTCCTCCAATGTCCCCACCATCAGCCTTGGGTCATCTTTTATTTAACTACAAAGATTGTAGGTATGGATATCTCCTCATGAGTAAGCAAGCCAGCTATTGAATGATGGGAGGAAAAGGAAGACTAAAAACAAATGAGACACTCAGCCAGGAGTGGAGAAGAGGGAGGGTGGCCCAATCCAACCTCTCACCACTGAACTCACGGCTGAACATACTGAATTTAAAAAGAACAATATAGCAACACTTACTAAGCTTGACAGAATCTGCCAACCCTGACCACTAAAAATTCCTCCTGCCCCTCATATCACACCGAAACAACCTCTGAGCACAGGCCACACACAGGATTATCTGGATTATCTAGGACATTTCGGGGTAAAAGGTGTGCTTTTTAAAATTGGACTAAACCCCTCTTAACCACATTCCCTGCAAATCTTCAAGAATGTCATATAAATTGATCTCAGTGACTATGGGGCAAATATGGGGTTTTTCAGCACTGTAGACAAGTCCTATAACCAATTGGGGGCACAATTGCATCACAGATGGAAACTGAATGCTCTTTCATCTGTAAAAAATCACAAATCGGGGGGAAAGGTTATAACATAACATTTCTCCTAACCTAGTTGTATTTGTAATATTTGTTTGAAAGGACATTCATTCACCTCTGCCTCTAGCCTCATCATATAATGGTACAACTGGGCTCAAGTTTGCTTCTTCATCTGAAAACTAGGTCATATAAATTAACACTGGGTACAGTGGATGTCCATGATTATTGATCTTCACCCATATGAATGCTGAGAATCCTAGATAAATGTTGCGTTCAAAGTGTTGTCCCTATATATCTGCCTAATCAACATTTTGAACGTACACAGTAACGGGTAACGTTTAGATAAGTGTTTCTCCATTTTTAGGAATTCACAAACTTTTCCTGGAATTTAGAACAAATACTGTATTTTCTGGCGTATAAGACTACTTTTTAACCCAGGAAAATCTTCTCAAAAGTCAGGGGTCATCTTATACGCCTGGTGTCGCCTTATAGGGCAAGACTGGATAATCTGAGGTTGCTGCATATGGTGGGGGGAGCTCAAAAACGGCCGTGGGCAGCTACCACTCTGATAGTCTTGGAGACAGGGAGGGCTGGGCAGGCAGGGAGAGCTGACCAGTCCAAGCAAGCTTTGTATACAACAAGGTTTCCTGCTAAGTCCCTGCATGTCATAAGCATTTGAATTAAAATTACCATATTGAAATCAAATCTGATTTTTAAAATTTTTTATTTGGTGTGCATTGGAAGAGGGGTAGTCTTATATGGCGAGTATGTCCCAAACTCTATATTTTAACTGGAAAAGTTGGGGGTCGTCTTATACGCCCAGTCGTCTTATATGCCGGAAAATACGGTATATAATGTTCACTGCAAACATCAATGTTCTATCATCATTTGTAAAGACTCCTTACTTTTTTTAGCCCAGTTCCCTGGCCTATTACATCTGTTGCTCTGTATCTATGGGAGAGGGGTATAATTATTCTTTCTCCAAATGTATTGATGTCTGCTACTGCTTTGCATGTTATACCTCTCATCTTCTAAGGAGAACCAGTCCACAGAACTCTGTGATGGAATGAGACACTCTGTCAGTCATGTGTCCAAGAAGCAAATACCTATGGACTAGCTCATGAATTGTGATTCAGTGGAGGGATCTTATTCCCCTGCGTTCCGAACTACGTGTAGATGAATTACAGCACAAGTGAGATAGAAAAGCAAATGGATGTTGAAGAGTGCAGTACATAGCCACATTGATGGATGGAGAGAGAGGTTAGAAATAGTTACTGGACAAGAGAGTGAGAAATTCACTTTGCAATCCAATATAATATAGACAGGTAGCAAGTATACAGAATGACAGTGACAAATGTCCCTACAAAGAAGAAAAAACAAGAAAACATTAACTTTCCTTTATTGCTCCTAACCTCTTGGTTATTGTTCCCACCCCCAAAATAACAAAAGAAAGAACAACCTGCATTCCATTGCATTTACAATAAGTAGTTTGGACATTATCAGTTTCATTGCCACAGCTATCACTTCAAACAGGAGCTAGATGCACGCGTGGCAAGTCATTTAAATCTGCATTGTGCCAGTGCAATATTTTTAGGCAAGGTGATTATACCAATGAACATTTTAGCCAGCCTTGTGTTGTTTCAGGCAGTCAGGTAAACTGCTAGCTTATACATCATGATACAAGTTTTTGAATTTCCATTTTCTAATTCACTATTGTACAATGGCTGAGCACAAGCCCATAACACTGGTTCCTATATTGTCAAGGGTGAGTGGGAACAGAAAAAAGGAGATAAAATACAGAACAGTGATGAAGCAAAAGCCTAGCCTGGTCTCTCTGCTCATTCATTACAACCGACCTTCCATATCGATAGATTCTTCATCCACAGTCAACCATCCATGGCTTCAAAATATTCAAAAGAAAATTCCAAAAAAGCAAACCTTAATTGTGACATTTTATATAAGGGACACTATTTAACTATATCTTTATATAATGGAACTTGAACATCCATGGATTTTGATGTTCACAGGGGACCGTTGAACCAAATTCCACTAGATACCAAGAGTCCATTGCATTTTAACCTCTTTCAGAAAATCTGAGTACAGCTAGTTTCTGACATAACAATGGAACAGTAAAGCCTCACCTGTGCAATAGTGCAAATCACTTTCTGTAAGTAGAATCAGGAATGCCCTATGACCATATAGCACCATAATTATTGTTTAAAATGTCACATACATTAATTGCTCAAGACAAGAAAAGCTTCAGGGGCAACTCTTTTCTAACACTTTACAGTTACATGCTGACAGCCATGTTTTGCTTTTGAACTTTGACAATTTATCCCATCTTTATTATCCCTCCATTATTTCCTATGCAGCATAACTAAAGGGGAGAGAAATAACTAAAAATATTCTCCCAAATGCTAGCATTCCATTTATTATTGAGCAGCCAAACCCCAACAGTTTCATTTCATTTTCAAGGGAAATGTGAGTTTGTAGTCTAATAAGTAGCCTAACAATTGTGTTCCTGCATGGCAGGGGGTTGGACTAGATGGCCCTGGTGGTCTCTTTCAACTCTATGATTCTATGATTCTAAGTAACTAGATAATGATTAAAAGTCTTCTCAATTTCAATTGGGCTCACTTCTGAGAAGGCATGCTCAGGCTTTCAGCCTAAACAATACATTGGGGCCATTCACACTACGTTATAAACTGATTTGCAAATCAATTTAAATAAGGGTTGCTCACACTTGAATGGGGGTTTTCTAACCCAAATTGGAGTGGGCCCATGTCAAATCCCCTTTAACATGACTTTTCAGATATTGAGTTTTTCCCTGTTTCTTTCCTCCCAAAAAACGGGTTTTATCAGGGTGCTGCCAATGGGAACTTGCTCCCAAGCAAATTCAGGGCTTCCTGAAGGGAAGATCAATGGGCAGAGGGGGCAGAACATGCCTATCCCATCTACAAAGTGGCAAACACCATTTTTGTACTTGCAATTAGTTGCCAGCTCTGAATGTATTCAAATTTCCCACTGATGTATCCTTTAAACAAGCACTCAGCTATTTTTCTTTTCTGCTCTTTTCCCCCAATGATGCCATTGCTAGATGTTCAGACCTCACCAAAGCCAGGGAAGGGAGTATCTTTTGGGAACATGTGGGGTTTTTTAATTAATTTATTTTTTTGACAGACTGTGTGATCCATTGCGTTTGCGTGACTTTCAAGTGGTGTGATTCATTCTCTGAGTGTTAATTCCTCCCTCCCACTGGCTACCATATAACTCTGCTGTTTCCATTTATTGCTGTTTTTGTGTTCCTCAACTATGTCATTGCAAGGAGGAGTGGATGGGTAGGGAGGGCTGGAAGGAAAGAGGAGGGAGGAGAAAGAACGGAAGGAGGAAGGGATGGATGGAAGAGCCTTCACCAGCCAGCCTTGGTGCCCCCCCATCCCTCCCAGGGGCTCGAAGGAGATCAGATGCTCTCACTTCTGCCAGTTCTATGGGGTCTTCTCTTTCTCCTCCTCTTCTTCCCAAAGGAGGAAACAGACAGACAGACAGACAGAGCCAGGGAGCTCAACCAGCAGTAGCAAGGGCTCCTGCCATGCCCAGCCTTTCCTTTTTGCCTTTTCTCTCTATTGTTTGGCACTGCTTTTGCTTCCTTTTGTGCCTCTCACACACCTCTTCTCACATTTCCACCACATCACCCCCACAATACACACCCACACACCCCATCACTTGTTTATTTGACATGAGAGCCTCTCCCTGTCCCCCACACACAGACATACCCACACCATGTCAGTTCACAACCCCAGACACACACACACAAAAAGCCCTTCCAAGTGGGCAGAGGTGACAGCTCAGGGTTGCGGAGTGGAAAGAAACGGTTCCCCATCATCATCATCATCATCATCACCATCCCAGATCCTGTCACCACCAAGGAGGAATAAGGCACAGCAAAATGGAGGACATGCCCAAATAAAAGCTAAAAGCACTCATAGAATGCATGCTTCTCAGTCAGGCTCCAAAGGGACAGCATCTGGACATTTTTTCTAGACAGGAGGATGAAATGGAGGACAGGTCCTGAGAAATGAGGATGCTCTAGTCACTCTGTCCTCATCTGGGTAACCAGATAAACGTTGTCTCTGCCGGGGGGCAGTGGAGGACATGCCCCAATAAAAGCTCATATAAATATGGAATGTGTGCTTCTTAGTCCTGCTCAAAATGGAGGACATTTTAGACACTGTTCCTGGGCAGAAATAGCAGAGTGATATGGTAGCCAGGAAGAGGGAGGAATTAACACTCGGAGGACAATGATGATAACAGAAGTGGAATGACATAGATGTGCATCATTTAATTGACAGAACAACAACAAAAAAGACTCAAACATGGGGCCCATTCACATTACCAAAAAAATCGGTTTTGAAACCGATTCAATCACGTGAAGTTCCTACTCACCCCGAATCTCACACAAGCGAATCCGGGGCTTGCACACCCGTTCCGTGTTAAATGGCCCCTAGCGCGGTTCTTTTGAAATCGGCGCAAATACCGTTTCTTTTTAAAAACCCCGGGTCCTGGGAATGAGAACTTTGGCCTCGATCACGATCGAGGCAAATTGAGGGAGGGATTTAGGTCAGAGGGTGGGCAAAGGGCAAGGCATTTCCTCCCCTCATCGGAGGGGAGGGGGAGGAGGAAAGAGCCCTGGGCAGAAGGGAGCAAGGGAAGGCATTCTTTAGGAGCCTCTTTTCCCTGCATCCCCTGCCCAAAGTCCTCTGTCGCTGGGCATTCCTTCCCTTGCAGGAGGATGAACGGAGCTCATGTCAGGCAAACTCCCCCCCCCCTTTTCAAATGCAAACAATTTCTATTCCAGAATGTATGTTTCATTTTTTACCATTTTTTTTTGAGCGCACATGCGCATGGTTTCTATTCCAGAATGTATGTTTCATTTTTAACCATTTTTTTTGAGCGCACATGCGCATGGTTTATATTCCAGAGGCAGATGGAGCCAGGCTTGCACTTGCTTTCTGCAGAGGGAGAAGCTACAAATGTTGCAAACAATCAATGTTACATTTTTACCAATTTTTTTTGAGCGAACATGCGAATGATTTGTCTTCTTGAGCAGATACAGCAAGGGAAGCAAAGGGAAAGCTAATGTTGCTTTTAAAAGCAAAAAAAAAAAAAGGCATGGCAATCCCATCCTCTGCCTGGGACAGGGGCAGATCTGACCCAAAAGCCCACAGGTTTATTAAAAGAGAGAGAGAGAGAGAGAGAGGCATCTCTCTCCCTGCTTCAGCCGCTGAAACCCCTGTGCCTGGCTCTTTAAAAAGGGAGGACACTTCCCCCGATGCCCTGCAAACGTCACCATGACGATAGCTTGATTGGCAGCGGCCAATCTACAGAATGCATTCGATTTCTGTCAAAATGCATTCGATTTCAATTTGTAGTGGGCACTTGCTAACGGAGCGATTCGGGGGAGGGGCATCCGTATCATCCCAGTTCCCTCCATGTCTTTTACCGCAGTATGAATGGGGCCATGATCAAATGTGATCCATACAGAGGATCGATTTTGAATTGTTTGGTCAGTGTGAATTCTAAGAGGGTTAAATTGCACCAGAGAGATTTGCTCGGGGTAAACATAGTGGGAACATCAATTCAGGTCAGATTCGGTATTGCATTTTCGAATGCATTATTGGATCTCCCCGGATCTACCTGGCACAATGGGCCCAAAGTAGAACAAACGTGTTTTTAACAATAGCCTAGTTTATCAGATGCTAAAAAAGCTGTATTGGTGATACACTAATATGAGCATTGGGGAGTACTCCTTCCCTTGTTTGGCCAGTGGTACTACCAACAACTTAACTACTAAATGGCCAACAGCTCGATCACATACATGTTTACTTGGACTTATTATCAAGTAAGCAGCTCCAGGATGGTATTCTAAACAAGAAAAACAAAATTAAGTATCTTTAATTACAACTAGCAGCTGCTGTTTTTCTTCATTAATACAAGACCAATCCATTGTAGATTTTAGAGATTTAGCATATTTTAAAAAATGGGCCAAGGTACCATCTTATATAATTATATCTTGATTTAAAATACAGACTTTGTAATAAGGAAGGTTAAAATGAAAATGTGAAGAAAGTGTGCAGTTTCTTGTTTTGAACAGCTACCGATTAACACAGGCTTAGAAGCAGCCTAATTAAAATGTTTCTTCTGCTTGCAAAGTCAGCTTGTTTTTTTCCCCTCTTCTAAAGCTTTTCAAAATTTTAATCAGTAAAATCCTAGGGAATACTTCCTTGGCTTTGGGGTAGAGGTGAATGAGTGTCAGCTTAGCAAAGTAAAGGAGAAAAATGAAGTGAGAGTTTCACAGTGAAGCATTAACAGGTTTTAGCTTGTGACAGGGAACCTCCAGAGAGTTAGTTCAGATAAACTCTGATGCTTATCCTAATCTCAAAAGCAACTCCAGCTAGTTCTTTCCTTCTCCTAATCCTCTGGCGAAAACCTCTGAAGGAGTCTCAGGGACCCTTCTTGCCCACAACACTTTCAAGATGAGTTCTGAGGTTGTGTTCATGGTCCCTTGGAAGGATAAGTAAGGTTCCTCAGCCACCTCTTCTCTCAGTCTCTCTCTCTCTCCTTGGCATCCTCTCTGACCTTCCCATCCAAAGTATTACCTTGTGGAAAGGATCTTTTAAGCGTAATAACAGTTACATAATAATTTGTCCTTTTTCTGTAGTCTTTGAGCTAATGTGAACATTCTCTTGGTAAATACGGATGACCAAGCTTGTCCACTGTGAAAAGCCATTCAGTTTAATGTTAATACCTACAAGTATTTTACAAGAAACATATGGGCCAGATACACCTGCATTTGGTTCATGCATGTGTTTATTTATGATAAGGGTGTCTCCTTAACATGGTGATCAGACATGGAAGTACTACAGTGAAGCCATCATGAAATAACATTATTTGGTGTAGTGACTGACATAAGAAGGAGGGAAGATCCTGGCACTGCAAGAGGGGGTTTATAAGGTGAAAGAGAATTCCAAAACCCAATGTATTTTCACAAGAAACCTTATTAGTGGCAACAGGATTTTATAGTTATGTATCACAGTGTTGTTGTTTTTTTTAATTTCAGGGAAATATTTTGATCAGAAACTCTTAGAACGTAGAAGCCATGTCTCCCCTGCACCCCAGTCATAGGAAAGAAACATTTTTCTGGAAGGCTCTCTCTCCTTGTAGAGTCACTATCATCTGCTTAGATTGCAATTCACTGTATTTCAGTTCTTGGGTATGTTGAGCAGGAATTTCATGACACATTCACGTCTGGGGACAATACTATAAACATCCAGTGAGGCCTTGGTGGCTTTACATTACCACACTTATGTTGAATTAGTCCTTATTTGGCAGCAAATTCCTTTGAAATAAATTGAATTTTCTCAGTTTTTGCTTCTGTTACTTTTTGGCATCCATTGTGCTGCAACACACAACAGATTGCTCCAGACAAAATGTCAAGCTGTTGTGAATTACCTTTAGGCTTGCATTTTTTCCTCCTTTCTTCATATGTTCCTATTTCTTCTATTACTACCTGGTCTTAGGCAAACTATGGTTTAGGGAAACCAGCATTTGCATGCAATGTAGAACTGGAAATCCCGATTAAACAATGGATTTCAGTTATGATCTAGGCAAACAATATTTATTTTTGACCATTTTGTCAAAATGTGATTGTGTGATGGTATAAATGAACATACTGATACATATTTGTGTCCTGTTTCTTCCAAGATTAATAAGGGGAACGATCAGGTGCTCCTGGTCAGTTGTAAGGCAGATCAGGGAATAGGGCCCTTGCCATTTCTGGATGAGGTTACACTCCCCCCTGAAGTCTCAGATTTGCAGCTTGGGTGTGCTGTTGGACTCTACTCTGAGCCTGGATGCTCAGGTCTCAGCAGTGGCCAAAAGTGCCAGCTGCTCCCCTTTCTTGAGATGCCAGATCTATCTATGGTGAACAAACCATGTTTACATCCCATTTTGGACTACTGTAATGCACTGTACGTGGGCCTGACTTTGGAAACTGTTCAGAAACCTCAGTGGGTCCAGAATGCTACAGCCAGAATACTGACTGGAGCCAGTTATAGGGAGCATATAACTCCCTTGTTGGAACAGCTTCACTGGCTACTGGTTTGTTTCTGGGCACAATTTAAAGTGCTGGTCATGACCTGTAAAGCCCTATATGGCTTGGGTCCAGACAAAGAACTGTATCTCCCCATATGAACCGACCAGAACACTAAGATTGTCAGGGAAAGGCTTTCTCTCAGTCCCACCACCATCCCAGACTTGCTTGGTGAGGATACGAGAGAGAGAGCCTCCTTGGTGGCTGCTCCCACCTTGTGGAACTCCCTTCCATGGGAAGCTCAATTGGCCCCCTCCCTGCTTGTTTTTTGACGGCAGGCCAAGACGTTTTTATTTAAGCAAGCATTTAAAATATAAGAACACCACAATAGTTTTTATATTGAGCATGTGTTTTGCTTTTGAACTTCCATTTTATTTTTAATGTAATTTTATATTGTTTTATGTAAATCTAATTGTTTTACATTTTATTACAATGCTTTTTGAATCTGTGATCTGCTTTGGATCCCTTCGGGGAGATAGGTGGCATAAAAATTAAATAAATAAATAAATAAATAAATAAATCCTATTGGGGAGGAAAGCTATTCAACAAGGGAAAGATCATATTTTCAGGCAGTATTTCTGGTAAAACAGGAATACTGTCCAGCCAAGTTACTATACCATTTGGACAGAAGTTAGCCATTTTTTTCTAATTGCCCTGGGTCTTGGAGAATAAGAAAGACTCTGATATACAGCATACTTCAATGGTAATTTCCTTTTCCCATGTAGAGCGTAGAAATGGGCTTTATTTGGGCTTTCAGTTGTAGGCTTCCAGATGTGTGCTGCACATCTTGATAGAAACGGGTAACAATAATGTTGGTTACCTGCATTGGTATATTTTTAGTCTGTAAACACTATGCTTTGAGTGATTATTTGCACATCCCATCAATTCAAGTGTTTATACAGAGTGAACCCTCATAATTTTATCTGTTCATGGCTGATGACTCTACACAAACATAACTTGAAATTCCATTGGATTCACTTTTTTCCCCAAGTAAGTGTGAAGAATCTTTCAATGTTTAACATTAATAGTATAACTGTGAATTGGAACTAAAGATGTAAGTTATTGTTGGTCTTATTCCCATTGCATGCTACATTGCTATTCTGTTACAAGTATCAAGAAAAAAAGTATATTAAGTCATTTAAAAAAAACTATTATTCTTTATGAGAACAAAAAGGGAAAGATGAAATCTCTAGCATACTGCCTTTAAAATGGCTTGTGTTTAAACAATAAAAAGTTCCCTTGTCTCATTTTGTACAGTATGCCAGGTTCATTTGCAGTGGAATATGCATGGTTCAGTTATAAAAATCTTAAAATAGAGGTTTGTAGAGAAAATGCTTACGGATTTTTTTAACAGGGGCAGTATAACACCTCCCAGAAGTATATGCTAGCAAAGTGAAATATCTTTACATTCTTCTCCAGTACAAATTACATCCAGCACACAAGCATCATTTAGCGTACAGTGTCTAGCATATGTTTGGAAGCTTTTATCTTGCATTATCCCTTATTTTTTCATTGGTAATGTAGTTCAGGAAGGATAGTAATTTGAGTCTTCTTTAAAAACCAACAAACTTGTGTGTCAAAAACAGCATCAGTTTTATGTTTTTCAGTATATTTATGTTTACTATGCATGCTGAATGGCTGGGATAATTCTGTTGCGTATAGGAGTGTGTCTCCTTTTTTAAAATACTTGTTGTGGTCATGGTTGATTTATTTAGATGTGGCTTAATATGTGGCTGCTGTGTCCTGACTCTATTTTAGTCTTCATTCTTTGTGCTCAATGTGGTTTGTTTAACAGTAGTGATGTACATGATTTTGCAGTGGTGTCACCATGCTCTCTCTAATGAAACAACACTACAGATTCTTCATCTATAAATAAAAGCCATGTGGGTCACTGCAGCTCATTAGATTAAATGGCAGAGAGACCTAAGGAAACCCAGAGGCAGCAAGAAGAAAATTATCAAGAAAAACAAAACAAAACCTGGGAGAAATTAAACTATTCATATATTTTAATAATTAGCAAATATTGCAATTAAATAATATTTACATTCAAAATAGGAGTAGGGACCAGTTTGATCTTGTTTCTATACTTATTATCTTTCTCAATTATTTATTATTAAAGATTCCTAGATGGCAAGCTTCTAGATATCAATAAAGAATTTCAGCCATATCTCGGCCAAGGAGGACGTATTCTGCAAATCCGCACTCCTGACGTGGTGGCCAATGTCAAGAAACAGGCACAAGCTGTGGGCTACACAGAAGGGGCATTGCTGGCTCTGGCAGTCATCATAATCCTTTGCTGCATGCCTGCTATTTTAATAGTTATAGTCAGCTACAGACAGTAAGTATGCCAGCTGTACTTTATTGTGTACATTACATACTGTTCAGAAAGATACTGCAGTATCAAGGTTGGTTACATTTTGTATATTTTCAGGATTCTTTCTGGCATACGCATTTCAGGACTATACCACTTTGGCATCAGTAGCGTATCTTGCTGATTGAGCAAACTGGCTTAGTCCACATCAATTATATTTACTATACTTTATTAGAGCTATATTTAATATATACTTTATTTGAGTTATGGTACCAAAAATTCAATTCATAATTTTTTTTAAAAAAGCAACTCTTTATGTTCCTGTTTTTGAAAATTACACCGTCAGCATCGATGGTCAGCCTTTTATTCTTCTCCAGTTTTCACATTCCCTTGATCTGTTGAAGGTGTGGAAGGTTGCTTTTTTTTAAACCAAGGGTGAACAGAAGATATTTGGCAGGGGAGTGTTATGGGGAGTCTCCAGTTGTGATTCAGAGGTTTCCAGCAGTGGAAGACCCATTTTTACCAAAGCCTGGGAGGAATGGAAGGGTGTGTAAAAATGGTGCAGGTCCCAGATTTTCCAGAGAGTGAATGTGGTCCTCCAAAATGTGGAAGTTGTCCATCCCTTTTAGAGAGAAAGGATTTGACAAAGGTGCATTCAAATTTGTATATTTCTAGCTGTCATACCTCTAACAATGTGCAGTAGGCCTTTGGTATCCACTGGGATTAGGTTCTAGGACCCACCAAGGATACCAAAATCCATGGATGCTCAAGTCCCATTAAATACAGCAGCACAGAATGATGGTGCCCCTTGTATAAAATGATAAAATCAAGGTTTGCTTTTGGGAATTTGTATATTTTTAATATATTTTCAAATTGTGGATGCTTGAATCTGTGGATGAAAAATCTGTGGATATGGAGGACTGACTGTACCCGAATTGGCTGGGTGTAAAGATGGCCATCTTTCATAAGGACTGCAATATCACAAAATGACAAAACTATGATTTTTGTCCCTCTATGGAAAGCAAAGGCAACTGACACAGACACACCAGCCACCACCGCTGAACAAATTCTGTCAAGAAAACTCCATTATATGTTTGCTTCAGGGTCACCATAAATCAAAAAGAACTTGAAGGCACACTAGTAGAACAACTATGGAAATTGTATGCATGATGAAGATGCCCCCCTTCAGACTCAGTCACTGATACTTCAGCTGAGGAATGTGGCCAATACAAGCACCTTATGCAGTACCATAAGCCATTCAACTAAAATGGTGGTGGGCAGCTTCTCTGTGAATGATCAGTCTGCTCAGGGGTTTAGTCCAAATCGTAAAGTTGCTATCCAAAGTGGTGAAGCCTTTTGCATTTAGACATAAATACACAAAAGAGCTTTATGTGCTGTAGAATATCTAAACTGTTCTTTTTCTCAGATGCAATTAAGAATTCTGAAAATACTCTTATGCATGCATGGTCCATGGTCAATACTTAAAGGATACAAAATGGGTCTCTCTGCCCCCTTCTGTCTCCTCTGATGTCTTTAATATAATCAGATATTACAGATGGCCAAATAATTATTGAAGTTTGCTATTTAGTGCAGAGATTAAAGCAGTGGTTAAATGCCTGTACTGCAGCCATTCACTCAAAACCACAAGGTTGCGAGTTCAAGACCAGCAAAAGGGCCCAAGCTCGACTCAGGCTTGCATCCTTCCGAGGTCACTAAAATGAGTGCCCAGACTGTTGGGGGCAAATTAGCTTACTTGCTAATTAGCTTACTTGCTGTTCACCGCTATGATTTTTGGAATAGCGGTATATAAATTAAAAAAACAAAAAAACAAAACAAATGAACATAACTGTCATTGTTGTTGTGCATAAAATGGGAACATTAAGACTTGTTTTATATCACAACTTTATTGTGTGTCACAGCAATATTTTAAATATTTTCTAGACCAATGGTCATCTTACTATTCAATAATTTTTTTGCAGATTTTTAAAAAAGAACAGGAAAGTTAAATGTATTTTGGGTGGTTTACTTCCTTTGTAAATTAGCATTGCTGTAGTAATGCTTAGATTCTGCTTGTAAATAATCTAAGAAATTATCATTTCTCTTTTCTATTAAGTGTTATGTTGAGAATTTTAGTATCTATTCCAAAGAAGAAAGTAATTATGAACCAAAGAGTATTAGTTATTCACAGGAGGTTTAAACATTTGTAATGGACCCCAAAACTTAGAATAGCCCCAATATTTTGTTGTTGTTGTTACCATTAAAATATCTTTAATATTGTATGTATAATTTGAATTCATGAGGAAATTATAAGGCATACTTTATTATTTGGTGTCCTGACTTTTAAAATCATAACTAAGGTTTAGATAGCTTCACCTGAACTCAGTAGTCAGGCTCAGTATGTATGTCTGAGAACTAGGATTCCATAATTCTCTTTGGAGAACTTAGAGGCCACTGTCTGTTTTATGAACTGTGTGGTCTGTCAGTCCATTAAGGGTTAATGCATTTAAAAAGTATAAATGTACATTCAAATGTAACAATGTACATTTAAAATGTATTATACATTATAATTGTTTCGATATAATAAAAGTGCATGCATTCCCATATTGTAATATTAAAGAAAAATATATAACCCTGTACGCTTTTTAATGATGATTTAGCAGTTCTAAGATGACTGTCTTAGAAGAAGCATTTGCTCTTCCTCTGTGAAGGAAGAAAAGCCTTTTCTAAGTTGATGTCTGCCACCAGTGGCTTTTATAAGTAACATAAAATAATTGTTTATAAAATGTGTTGCTTGATTAGTGCTGTGATTAAGTTTAATACCTTTTAAGTGTTTTTTAAAATCACATTTTTGAATTATTTTTCCAAGTGAACTCACAACTTTTTTCCCCTGTTTTACCATTATGCATTACAAAACAGATTTAAAGAGTAAGTATGTCTTACTAGCATCTTGTTTCCAACACTTTGCATATAAAAGGTACTGACTGAAGTGAGGTTTTGCTTTGGAACATTTTGGAAATGAAAAATATGATGTTCAAGAGGAATGCATATATTGCTGGTAGTTTATATGTTCTGACTTGTTAGATAAAAATGCTGAGGTTTCTTCAAAGGCAGGTTTAGTGCATTAGAACTAACACCATAGATCTGCTAACTTCCCCAAAGCTGAGATAGCAAGTAACATACCAAGGCCAATATCCATTTAAGTAACTTGTGTGTCTCAGTGATTGGAGGCTGGAAAGAGTTACATTTTCTGCAAATGCAGCTGAATGTATTTTATATGACAACCACTAAATCTTGTATGTTATGTTTTACTTTGTGGAATATGTGTGTATATGTGCAGGAAGGGAACAGTTTCTTATGAAAGTCTGAGAATATGAATGACAGGTAGAAGAACCATCTGATAGTATAATCACATTATAAGTAAATCTCAGTGCATTATCGTTAACACAGAGTAATCAACATGTAGATTGTTAGGGTAAGAGTACATGCTGAGATAATCTAGTGTTATCTGCTCTGTAACACAGATGCGGGATCTTTTCTTAAGAACTTAGAAATGAGTTCTACTGAAAATAATGCATATTTTATATTTGTATTTAGGCTTCTCAGGAATTCATTTCAGTAAACTGAAGCTGATGATTCTGCTCTTCAGACTTGTATGGAAAGAGTGAAAGGGGGAGTTTTATTGTAGGGTATGAAGTAAATGGAATCAAATAAGGACTCAGATTTTCTTTTTCTGTTGTATTTCTGTTGTGATGTTTTGAGATCATAGAAGATTATCACATGGAGGATAAGGACAGGAGTAAAGCAGATTGCTCCTGTCTTTACCCCATCCTATTTGGGCAATTGGGGGAAAGCTTATCACACCCCAGGCACTTATCCCATTCTTCCCCCATCCGTGAAGTGTAATGGACCCCTCATTTGGGGTCCATTACACTTCACAGACAGGAAAAGAATGGGGTAAGCATGCAAGGTGTGATAATTTTCCCCCAATCGCCCAAATAGGATAGGATATGGATGGGAGCAATCTACTTTGTTTCCATCTTTATCCTTCATGTGATAATCACAATAGTCTTATTACTGTGACCAGTTATGAGGTGATAACTGCATTAGATATTCATTCCATTGACAATTTGTTATCAGCCTAGTCTTCATTAGAGAAGCATGTTTTTGACACTCTTTGTTTCTTCTCTGTGCAATTCACCAAAGGAGACAGGCTGAATGTGCTAAAACAGCTCGAATCCAGATGGCCTTACCAGCTGGCAAACCAGCAAGCACTCCTGCCAATAATCTGTATGAAGAACTCGGTGACAGCACCATGTAAGTCCTCAATGAGGTTTGCCATTTAAAATGCTAGTAACTCATGGTCTAATTTTGCCCCCTCAGAGATTACAGCTCTTATTGCTATGTAAATTAAAATGTTTCCTTCAAGAACAGAGGATAATTAACAGACAGTTAATAGTCTCCTAAACATCAGGCATATGATCTACATTCAAAGTAATGCTTGAATTTTTTTTTAAAAGGGGACAGGGGGGGGGTTTAGTTTGCAGAAATTAAACTGTAAACTTTTTTAGTTTACAGAAATGAGAGGAATATAGATTTGGGTACTCAGATCAATGCAGTCAAACACTACATGTTTCTCAAACATATTTGTGAATTTTATTTTACATAAGTTCAATGTGTGTGTTTTGTTTTACCCTTTTTATGTCAAAGGAATACTGAAAGAGAGAAAACGTAACGTTTGGTCAGATTCATGGAATTTGCAGGGACCTCAAGGGTCATCTTATGCTACAGCATTTCTTATAGGTGGTCATTTAGTCTCTGCTTTAAAAATGTCTAATGAACGAGAGTACATGAATCTGAATCCAAGGAAAATGTTCCTCTAACGTAAAGTCCTTCTATGCATTGTCTTGTACGGGTGGAGGGGAGGCTGTATATGGAGACATATACAAATGCATGTACATAAGCAGCATAAACAGGTTGATTGGGGTTTTTGGCTCACAGAACTACTCACTGATCACTGGTCCAGAATGTCAGTTACTAGCCTGTAACCAGTGTTAGGCCCTAGGTAAGGACATTTTGGGGTCTTTTAGTATTGTTTTCAGACAAAGTTATTATTAAAATTGTGCCAGTTTTTTAAATGGTATTTGTGAGGGTTTTCAGGTAATTGGCAGGGGTCTTTGGTGGGCATGGGAGGGGGGCTGTTGCAGAAGGAACATACTGTCCCCATTCCCACTCTAGATATGAGAGCTGGCAAATCTGTAAGTCACTCCAGGGAACAGAAAGGGGGATGTGGTCAAATGTGAAAAACTTCAGGATGCCTATATAGACAAGGATATTGTCAGAACTATATATGGGATATATGAGATGTGGTGCAGGAGAAGAGTACTGAGGTTACCATGGACAGCCAAAAAAAACACACAAACAGGTCCTAAAGCAGATTAAGCCTGAAATTTCTCTGAAAGCCAACATGATTAAACTGAAGCTTTCATACTTCGGCCACGTCATGAGAAGGCATGACTCACTGGAAGAGACTGTTATTCTAGGAATGTTGGAGGGAAATTGAAGGAGAGGAAGAATGCATATTAGATGGATGGGGATCATGGATATGAATTTGGAACTAAGCAGAGCAGTGGAGCATAGGGAATCTTAGAGATGTTATCCACAGGGTCGCCATGGGTCAAGATTGACTCGAAGACAGTTAACAACAACAGCAAATAATCAGAACTGAGTCAAAGATCAAATCCAGAGAAGAGAGAAAGCCAGACACAACAACAGGAGCCCATAGTGTTTCTATCACTGGCAAGCAGCTGAGACTATGGCAGTAACTCTGGGCTCAGGCCTTTGAGGGTTCTGATGTCCAGACTGATCTGTGAAGTCATCTGGCAGTATTCCAGCTTGTTGATACTATACTCTCAACTTCAGACTTCATACAAACCACAGAGTCTGGTTTACCAAACGTGTTCAGCTGATGTGGGCAGTAAGTTCCCATAAGGTGGCTGCTGGAATTTTTGGATGAGACCCCTTTTCTCCAGTGCCTTCTGCTACTGTCTCATTCTTGGGATATGATATACTACTACCCTCACACAGGAAGTTTCCTCATTCCCACAAGTAATGATTTGAAGCAGTAGATTTGGACTTCCTGGCCCATATGCTTAATGTATGGATTTTGCTTAGCAGCATTAATGTAAAGCATGAATAATAATAAGTGTAATTTGACTGATTGATGAAGGATACATTTGCATGAATTGGCAAACATTTCTGTCATCTAGCCTGGACTAACTGATTTTTCATTTTGTGTGTGTGTGTGTTCTTCAAATGGTAATCTTGGAGAAACCATAACTGATATGTAGACGCCACAATGCATGGATGGACAAAGGATACAAGTGCATGAACTGGCAAAGAGCTGTCATTTAGTCTGGATGATTTTTCATTTCGTTTGTGTGTGTGTTTTCAAATGGTAATCATAAAGGAAGGATAGAAAGTAATTATTTCTTTTTCAAACATCTTGGGTGCAAAAAAAATCAGTAATAGATGTGAAATAGTTTTGAGAAGGAGAATGTGGCTGAGGGAGACTCAGTGAAGACTATTGCATACACATGAAATGTTCTAAGTTCAGGTGCTGAGTGTTTAATTGTTGATCTATTCTGGAATTCTCTCTTGGGGTTAACTAAACAAGCAAGACAGGAGCATACTATCAACGCTTTCTTCCAGTGTGACTTTTCTCATTTAAAGGCAATATTAAAGATTCTGAACCCAGCCCTGAAATCATTTCAGCAACCTATTAGTTCATACTAAAATCCAAAGGAGATTTTACTACCCCACAAACTTGGGAGCCACAATCCACCATTGTGAATAAGTGCATACCATATAGTTTTGATCCTGAACCCTTTACTTGATTGTAGTGTATCTTGTGTAAAATAATAGATTCTTCAGCATGAAATAGTTATGTGATGTTTTCAGATTTAAGTAACATAAGCTGTTAATAGGGCATCTGTTTCTAACCACTTTCTGATTTCCCTGTATCACTCATAACATTTTCAAGACTTATTTTTTCTAATTGTTGTCCTTTGTTTTGTGTTTCATTTCCCCTTATTTTTCCATCTTTGGACTCATAGGCATCAGTGAGTAAACTTCCATTATTGGGCGTAATATCGTATTAGAAACAAAGTAGTTGATATAATTAGAATTACTTCCTTTTTCTAGTACTGTAGCACCTAGTAGACATTTACTCCTCAGTAATTTGGTTTACATCCTTCCAAAGGGAAGCAGGCATAAGGAGACAAAAGCAATCTCATTGCACACCAGGGATTTATATTAAATGGAATTAAATAGATCATATTCCTTTAAGATTTTTTCTCTTCAAAAATCCTAAAACAGGAAGCTGCAGTGCTGAAATCTTTCATTCACTGGCATGCTTATTAACATCAATGGATTGAATCCTGTTGGTTAGTCCCAAACATAGTAGGTCAACTGAATCAGTTGCTGAACTGCAAGTCAACACATAGGCAGATCACACTGATTCAGTGACTCTTCTCTTTGGGACTAACAATAGGAGACTGGCTTCAGTTAAGCAGTTAACAGTTTAGCACCCATCAAATCACCAAAGCATAGCTTTATACAGTTTAGCAATTATACATCACTTATAATATGAATGAACCAACTTCTGAGACCAAGAAATCTAGCAGTAATTCTTGTGCAAAGTGTATTCATTGATAACAAGTTTGGGGTGGTATTTCAGCTATATCTCCTAAATGGTGGAGAAATTAAATGAGTATACTTTGCATAAGAATACTGCTTGGTGGCTTGATTGAGATTAAACATTTTTTTTTCATTTCCTGGACACAAAGTTCTCAGCGGCTTCTTGGTCTCAGAGATCAATTCTCTCTAGTAGTATTGATTCATTTATATCCTGCCTTTCCCCCAAAACTCAAACTCAAAGCAGCTTACAGAACTTCAAATAAATACATTTATAAAAATTTACAAAAGCAAAGGAAAAACTTAGAAGCTTGTTTAAAATCAATTAAATTATCCATAGAATTAAAACTATGTAAATTAAATGCATTTTAAAAGGCTAATAATATAAAACTAAGCACTACTTTAAAAAAAACAACCCTCTTGCAACCAGTTCTAAGAGACATCATTGTTCTGGACCACCATAGGACAAACAGGAGATCTAGGAAGATGCGTTGTTTGTCTTGGTTGTGGCCATGGATATGGAGCTTACTGTCTAGGTGCCTCTCATCATCTCCTGGCCATTGAATGGCTATGAAGAAGGAAATCCAATCAGAAAATATGCTTGGTGAACCAGCCATAGAATATAGACCCATAGAGGTGCTGAATTCCTCCATCCTCCACAACCACAAAAGCTACATACAACTGGAATTTCCACCCGTGTATTTCATTAACAGGAATCTATCCATCTATCCATCAATCCATTTCTTCTAATTTGAGGTTTCTGTATAGGGTGAAAGGGAAGAATTAAATTAATAAATAATACATTAACAAATTTCTATGCATGTACAACTATCCACGGCCAACTGTCATCATCCTGCCTGGAGAGAGTGAGGGGGTGGGTAGGGGCTAATTTTGTATTGCAATTTTTACTGTACACCGCTATGATCATTGCAGAATAGCGGTCTATAAATAAAACTTATTATTATTATTATTATTATTATTATTATTATTATTATTACAGGCATGGATGCACATACCGTCTGCCCCCCCTCATATGCGGGGGATCCGAAACCCCCTGTGTATGGGGAAAAGAGCATATGCTGAATCCCCATAGAAAATAATGGGGTGCGTGCTCATGGCAGCATGCATGGCATGGCATGCGTATGCACCCCATTATTTCTACTGAGGCTTGCCTTCCATGTAAGCTCAAAGCTGTGGAAGGCAAGCCCACCTATGGGGAGGGCTGACTTATTCCCACAGAATGCCTTTTAGCAGCAGATTTTAATCTAAGTAGAATATTCATATTTCTATAAAGCACTAACTTTTGTTAGGCATTTGTTTAAATTACTGTATATACTCGACTATAAGTTGACTTCACGTCTAAGTTGAGGGCAAGTTTTGGGGCCAAAGTTATGGATTTTGCTATGACCTGTGGATAAGTCAAGGATAAAACTTTGAGGCTCCTCAGATCCATGGTGGCTCTTCACCATTCCCCCAGCAGTAGGCAGAGGCTGTTTCTCTGCTGCTGTGAGGAAGCACCAAAGGGCCACGGTTGCAGCCATTCTTTCCTTGGGGTCGGGTTAACCAGTCACAGGTGCCCTCTGCCCTCTTCAATCCTACCAAGAAACCTACTTTTCCAGTAAACTCTCGCTGGAATGAAAGTTCTTTACTGTTGGTCTATCCACAGTTATCTGCCCTGTCTTCTCACAGAGGGTGAGGAAGAAATGGGGATGAAGAGTCAGTTGGGGGTGAGCCACACATAAAAGGAACTGAGGGAGGGAGAGAAAGTGTGTGTGTGTGTGTGTCCGTGTGCGTGCTGGACTAGGGAAAGTGGGAAGGAAGGTGTATGTGTGTTTGTGTTTGTGACTGGATCAGCTGCTGCTCCCATAGAAATAAAAATTGCCCTGCACTCTCTCTGCTTCCAACAGTCCATTCCCAGGAAGGGAGGGAAAGTGGGGAGGAAGGTGTATGTGTGTGTGTTTATCACTGAATAAGCTGCCATCATCGGAATTACCATATTGACCCATATATAAGTCGACCCAGGATTTGGGGGTCAATTTTGGGCATAAATTTCTCAACTTATAGACGAGTATACAGTATATGGTAAGAACTCATATAGTGTGAAGTTTATCTACCCAAAGCCTATGTTTTGTTACCCTATTTATCTTCAGATTATATCCCCTTTCCCTTGGTGAAGAAGTAAATCATTTGCCTTAGTAAACAAATGCACCACCTTTCCTTAATAGTTTAATTACATACAGATTACTTAATATAGATGTAGTTTCTTTAGATCACCTTAGAAGACTTTTAGTTAGCTGCATTCAGATTATATTTTCTCACAAGAATCAATGTCCATGCATGCTTCCTTACCTGTAATTATCTTCTTTTCTTTCAAGTCTTTTTCTTCTCTACCATTTTCAACAAAGCAGGGGAAAAAAGTCATTCTTAGAAGAAGGAGACCGTCAGAGAGCTATAAGCAGCTTTGCTTCCCGTGCTATTGAGGCCCACAAGCAGTCTAATATAAATGGAACATTGAACAATAACCTTCCCAAATCTGCAAGTAACATTACATTTTTGTCTGATGAGAATCCCTTAACAACTCAAAACCCTCTGTACATGGAGGGTGCATTCCAAGGGTCCACCTATTCTGGGTTCCTGCATGAAAGAAAAGATACGCTCCATCCCTTTTCTCCCAGAAGGTCAGCCCTGGGAAATGTTCTGTTAGGATGGCCTTTGGGAGGCATTAACCGGGCATGGACTTTCCCAACACGTCTTACCAGAAGACACATTTCTGACGCTTTGAGTAAAGCAGTCATTATGGATCCAGTTCAGTGGGAACAGGACAGAATCCGAGCAGAAAATGAAAGAGCTGAAATGGAGCACGGCAGAGCTGATATTAGCAGCCCAATCTTCAAAAAGTTCATTGGCCCCAAAATATCAGTCAAAGAGAAAGCAAGGCAGTTTGAGCAACAGGCTCTGCAGGAAATGAAACAAGTGAAATCCCGAGATAAAAGAATGTCACATTCACCAACGCACAGCAGCTGTACCCAAGATGGAGACAGTATACTGGAGTTGTCTTCCGAAGGTTTCCTTCCATCACCAGACCATCTCTCACCATCTTCTTTTTCATCTCACACACCTTATTCTAAGGTGGTTGAACTCGAAATGCCTACAATACCTTCTGTAATCATCACTCATCATGACATCCCTGAACAGTTGTCCCCACCACCCTATCATAGACCCATTCCTCCTTCCTTTAGGATCAAATCACCAGTCCGCCAATTTCTACTGACCACACAACCTAAAGTGGAAGAAATGGACAGCATTCCAGACCCACCCAAAACCCCTCCTCCTCCACCCCCTCCTCCATCTCCACCCCCTCCACCCCCAACTCCTCCGCCATTACCACTTCCATTCCCTTCCCCACCTAGTCTTTCTTTGTCATCTTCCTCATCTACTCTAAGCTCCCAGACCACATCCCCTACAAGACATGCCAAGTCTCCCTCCAAACAGGACTTGGGGTCACCACAGGCTCGTGTGCCAGAACCATATGTCCCGCCACGTAGGGAGCTAAAAGGGATTCTTAGAAATATCCAGAACTTAGCAGATATTGAAAAATCAGTGGCCAACATGTATAGTCAGATAGACAAAAACCATATTTTACCTAAGCACATAGCCAAGCTGAAGCCAGTGGCAACGCCAGAACCACCAAGTGCTGAACTCATGGCTGAGGCTGAGCACAGCCAGCAGAATGGGGACTTGAACTGCATAGTGGAGGAGCTTGAAAAGCGATTCCCATCTCAGTCCACTGCGTTATGACAGCCTAATGATGACTTTATGTACATTGCATGATGTGTATCCTGGTTCTTATACAAAGCAGATCCCCACCTGTGAATCCCAAATCCAATCTGCTTTATTGACACTAAGAATTTATCTTGCTTCCCATTTCCCCTTTTCTCTTTCCTTCACTTTACAGTCATGCAGATCCTTGATAACACTCTTCTTCATCTGGTCCATTTGATCTGATTTTGCACTGTTTAATTATTTCCCAAAGGGATGTTAACCCATGTATACTTTTTTAAAAAAATTACTGCTTATATTTCTTAATATAGTGTGAAATTTGTGGTGAGGAAAATGTAAAGGCCAGGTTGCCACAGCTGTAATGTTAAGTTGTTTATTTAGAGGGAGAGACAGAGAGACAGTGAGAAAGAGCATCATTTTGTTTAACGGGTTTATATCAACAAGCAACGCAACTATTGTGCAGTGCAAAAAACAAGGATGTGGCATTTTATTGGTTTCATGAGGAGAGAGATCTTAACTTTTCATTATAAAATGTTAGATGTGGCTGGAAAGGAAATGATAGTGGGAAAAACAGACTCAGCAAAAATAGGAGGGGAGAACAGCTGAAGTTATTGCAATGATGTATCATCTTGGTCTGTAGATTTGAGTGCTTTGTGCCATGGAGGCAGGCTTGTATTTTTGGTAGAAGTTCTTCTGTTTGTTATTCATTCTTCTTACCTTCCTTTCTGTTATCCACAGCATGCCTTTTATTACTTTTTTAAATAAACTGATTCTACATACTCCAAGGCTTCACTTTTATAATTATTTTTTTCAAAATAAACTGATTCTGCATACTCTAAGGCTTCACTTTTATACTTTATTTTGTGTTAAAAAAAAGAAAACACCTTTTTTTAAAAAAAACTATTCTTTACTGAAACAATAATATGACTCCATAATTTTTTCTCTTTGCTCAACATTTTTTAAATATTTTTTTCATTATGAGTAATCTAATAACATAATAAGGGAATGTGAATCACTACAATGACGTTTTAAGTAGCCTAGATTTAGTAAAGGCTTGGCTTCTGATACTCTGACTGAAACCTATTTGTTAAAAATTGATTTCATTAAAATGAGCAGATGACCCTTTAATTGTATGGTGGGTGGGAAAATAAAAAGAGATATGAGCTAAAGATGAATGCAGATGAACATGGGAGATCTGTTCTCTGACCGCTGTCATTTTATTTTGTTCATTCATCATGAACAGTGTAATTCACTGTTTCTAGTCCCAGAAAAATAAAAAAATGCATGTATTTATATTGTCTTCCTCCCACTTTAGAGCTGATAGTTCAGGAAAAGGAATCATTTCCTTTTGGGACAAAAGTTGTGGACTGTTATACCCACTGTCCTTGGAGGCGTAACTAGCACCAATACAGATTTAATTTAGGTGCCAAGTGAAAACTTAGATGCTCATCAAGGCTGTTAGGCCTCATTGATTCATCTCAAATACTCCTGTATTTTAAAGATTTTAATCTTTTAAATCTGTTTTAATTCATTATTATGCCTGATATGTTTTTGGTATATTTACATTATTTTTATTGTTTTAACTTGTTGGTTTTCATTTTACCTGCAAGCTTTCATGAATTCTTTTTTGATATAGGGCAGACATAATTTTAAAATAAATAAATAAGTACTAGACAGATGGACAGACAAGAACTGTAACCACAATACAAAAATTGGCTCTCATAGGCCTGTTACAGACTGCCAAAATAAAGCTGCTTTGGGTCTCTTTGGAGGTATGCTGTTTAAATGATGCATGCATCCTAAGAATCTGGAAGCTGCACCAAAGCTGCACTCCAGTGCTTAGGAGTGTGGCTTTGGCGCAATCTCCGGACTCTTAGGACCCATGCATCATTTAAATAGCATACCTCCAAAGAGACCCAAAGCAGCTTTATTTTGGCAGTCTGTAACAGGCCATACAGTAGTATCTTTTAATCAAAGACAATAAGAAAGCTTATCAGAGATTACATTCATTGTTAAACCTAGTTTGGTCCTAAAAGGTGTTAGATTTGGTTTACCATGAGTCCTTCTCACCCCCTTCATATTAAAACATATTAAGGACATTTTTCACACTACAGAGTTTTATAGCACTTCAGTACTTTTTAAACTGCCATCATTCCAACCAATAAAATCCCAGGATTTGTAGTTTCATGATCTGTTTAGAATTCTCTGGCAAAGAGCTTGGGTGCTTTTGCAGAGTACAGATCCCAATTTATCTGCCAAAGAGCAATTAAAGTGAGATCAAAGTGCTATAATTATGTAGTGTGGAAAGACCATAACTTTAAGAAGTGTGGATTATTGAATCCTGCCAAACTAGGCATTTGGAGTAAACTTTAAAATCTTAAGCACAGTATGTGGGGTAATATTATCAGTCATGCACAGACCAGTAATTTAAAAAATACTTTAGATAAAGGTCTAAAAATATGCTGCTTTTCTTTGGTGGCTGACTTTTCTTCAGTAGCACTTGGGACAAGTATGGATGGCTCAATCAAAAATTGCTGAAGGTAGATTCTATTTTGTCTCAGAGCCAAGCTCTGCGAACTTCATCACTTGAGTTCTGCTGACACATTGGAAATGCTCTGTGCCTGATAAAGTCCCCCATTCAAGGTGGAGTTGATTTCAGGTCCAGTGCATGCCATGAGTAGTAATAATAGCCAAATGTGTAGGGAGCACAGTAATCAATCCCATTTTCTCTCCTAGGTATATCAGAGGTTTAACATTTTAGAGCACTCTGAGTAGAGCACATCTGCAGGAACAGCAAAAATTCCTGAGATAAGAGGTTAATAAATCTGCAAGTTTCAAGTTGCTTTATTTCATTATTTCAAAATGTCGCTGCAACTGAAAACAATGCTGTGGGACTGGCTAAATTTCCATCTTACAGGCATGCTGTAACATGCTGCTGTACACTGTTGGGTATCTGTTCTTTTAGTAATGGAAACTTTAGGGCAGATTTGCAGAATTATTTTGGTCTGAGGCAGAGAATGCTGGAGAATTATATGAGTTAATGCTATGCTACTTTATTAATGAACTGAGTGATTATTACTGGGGCAGGATGATTGAGGCTGCAGCATAAAGCACACAGATATATTACTAGTTCACTATGAAGCCTGAATTTTTAAAAATAAAAACCTGAAAAACTTTGTGGCTTCCCATGAAATTAGGCAGGTTATTCTTTTCTGCCTCCCCACCCTGAATATTAAAAGCTTATAGGTACATCCCAGCATGGGCCAAAGATGCTTGCATCTGCACAGTCTTATCTGGGAATAAATCCCACTGAATTCAGTGTGACTCACTCTGACTAGAGGTGTATAGGATTGCACTGTAAAAGAGATCCTGGATTTAATGTCTCTCAATTACTGCAATTCATCAAAAGGTAAAACTGAAGAGAAAGCAAAGCCAAAAGTGAGGAACATTACATAATTTTGATATTCCTTTTCAAAAGTTTTTATGGTCTCTTTGGTAGGGTCTGCATGGGTCAGCATGCTCCAGAAGCAACCCAGCGTATCCTGGCCTTGGAGCTGCGCCAACCTCCCCCCATTACCTAGGGCCCTCCATTCCAACACCAGGCAGCTATTTGCATGCATGTCCCATTGGGTTGCCTGTATGCGTGCAGCTACAATGTTTCACTTCACTGTGAGATCAGAACAAGGCCTGATCACATGGCTGGGTACCTCGTTCTGACCTCAGAGTGAGCAGTACATGGCAGCAGCATGTGCCACCCAGCAGTGGTGGCACTGGGTGGTACACCAGGACATGTTTTAAACAATCACCTGGAATCACAACTGAGGGCTCTGGAGCTTCCGGGAGGATCCAGAGCAAACAGGGAGTTCTTAATATTACATTTTAAGAGGGGCGTACCCCAGGTTTGACACTGAACAGGCCAGATGTTGGTGGGTCTGTTCGCACCAGCCCTCGAGTTTAGGCCATTCGTCAGCTGGACTCCTTGCCAAGAGAACAGGGGGCACTGTTTTATTTGGCCCATGCAGATCGGGCCTTTGCGTCAATAAAACCATTTACTGTGAATAAAGTTATGTGGATTTGTAATGCAGATACAGAGAGACCAGAACAGATTTGTGATATTTGTTACAAAAAACCTTAAAGTTTCAAAGTATGAAATTATCCAGAACAAATGGACTGTCATATTTAATCTAATTTATAATGAATCACTATATAGGAATAAGGAATCTCTAATCATATGTGGGTTTTCATATCCCAAATGAGTCAACCAATGTAAACCATCCCTGTTTACAAAGGTTTATTAGTTCCACTCAAAATGATCTACCGGTTGAAATGAACACACTATTCTTGTGCAGAATCCTCTTTTACACTAGCATATTTTAAAAAAAAATCAACAGAAATAATCAGTTTGCAAAGAGAAATGCATAGTCATTATCAAGGCTATGTCCAAACTAGGATAATTTCTCACTAGTTCAGATGGACCTATACCAATTCCAGATTTCAGTCATATATAATTAAAGCTGATCTAACTGTCTTGCTATATATATACATATATATATACACACACACACACACACACACACTCACACACACACATATACACACATACACCACACACATTTTGAAATAATCTCACTTCCTTTTTTGCCCATCCCCTTTGGGCAGTGCATTGTGGTTGTTTTTGTATTAACACACTACTGCATGTAATAATTTTCTTGCACATCAATAGTGGAGATCCTGTGGGCCTACAGATGGTAGACTCCAACTCCATAAACTCTGATCAGCATGATCAATATGCAGGGCTAATGGATGCCTCATAGTTCAGCATCATCTGTGGGACCACCAGGGTCCCCATCTGTTCTACAGAGTAATTTCCTTCAAAGACATTTTCTTCATATAGCAAACAGCTACAGAATGGCAAGTAATTAACATGCTTGTGTACTTCCTCTGTAACTTTCACAAATGAGCTCAGATACAGATGCTGATTCCACTAGTGATGTACGTTTTTTTGCTTATTTAATTCTTATTTAAGAATGAAAAAAAAATCAAAATATTTTTCCTTGCTTGATGAAATTACAAGTGTTTCTGTATAATTTTCAATAATATTTTTGTATTTTAGGACTTTACAATGAAAACTTCAAGAAGGGTTGTTGTTCTTTGCAAAAGCTGTTTTTGTTTTTTCTGTACACACACACACAGCTCAGCCATCTTAGATGTTACATAGGCCTGTTACAGACAGCCAAAATAAAGCTGCTTCGAGTCACAGTGGAGGTATGGTGTTTAAATGATGCATGTGTCCTAAGAGTCCAGAAGCCATACCAAAGCCACGTTCCAGTCCTTAGGGCTGGAGCGTGGCTTTGGTGTGACTTCTGGACTCTTAGGATGCATGCATCATTGAAACACCATACCTCCACTGTGACTCGAAGCAGCTTTATTTTGGCTGTCTGTAACAGGCCATAGACTGGTGTAACAAAAGGTTATGCAACTATATATCACCAACAGTGTGCCAGCCAATGTTTGCAATCTTTTCACACGAAAAAACGTTTCCACACGCAAATAAAATAGTGGCCTACAGTTTTCTCAAGCAGATTTCTCAACATGCCAGGACACCCTTTCTTGTTCAGGCTAGAAAATCTGCGAACCTTCATTACATTCCTAGTCTGTGATTCTTGAAAATGGGCATTTTTCAGAGAGGAATTGTGGGAGAGGAGTGTCCTTTTTAATATGATACAAAAAGTGTGGTGCAGGAAACTGAATATGAAAAATGAATTTGGTGCATGAAATGTGAGTGAATCCTACATCTTTGCAAACAGAAGTAAAACATATAGCAGTAAGGTGTAATCTCCTACCATTTCTAATTATTATTATTATTATTATTTGTATCCCGCCTCTCCCTGTATTGGATCGAGGCGGGTAACAACCAACATAAGAACAATAAAAACAGAACACAACAAGCCACAAGTAAAAAACATAGCAAAACATATAACATCCAATTCCTTATCTCCCTCCCTCCTTAAAATAGTGTTAAAAACAACAATGCCCAATAATATACTACCAATAAATACTACTGATGAAGTGTAACATAAATAGCATTCTTCAGATTTCTGAAGCCCTTCAAGGGCCAAAAGTAATAAGTACACTCTATTTAGCAATCTGATGTTATTAACTTTGAAGACCAATTCATACATGCAAAAAGAGAGGTGTCAGCCTATCAAAAGCACAACAGTGTTGAGGCTGCTCTATGGAGCATGCCATTTTGAAGCAATGTTTAATGAGACGCTAAAGAGCAAAGCTTTGAAAGTTCAAATCAAAGTAATTAGACCTTCAACCAGCTAGGTACCATTATACTTTATTATCTTTGCAGTTTTAAAAGGTAACTCTTTACTTTCCTTTTCCCCAAAAGGAATTAAAATAAGGTACACTGGTGCCTCGGGTTACGAAATTAATTCGTTCCGCCATTCCTTTCATAACCCGAAAATTTCGTAACCCGAAAAGGCTTTCCGTTAGCACTGGAAAGCCTATAGCTGCACTTTGCAGCATTTGAATTTCGCGCCGAAATGAATTTCGTAACCCGAAAAATATTTCGTAACCCGAAACAGTTTTTGCCAATCCAACTTTTTCGTATCCCGGAAATTTCGTAACCCGATCATTTCGTATCCCAAGGCACCAGTGTATGTTCTATATTTTAAAAATCTGAATGTTGTAAACCATTGGTCTATCATACAAAATACATTTTCTTCCTGTTTACCTCACTGATGCCTTACCAACCATAACAAAGTATCATGCAGCAACTCAATTAAGCTCTTGATATTTCTCCTCCTCCATATAGTGAGGAGAAAAAGCAACAAAACCATTACCATTACACCACATAAAAAGTGAAATCATCCCCTCCATTTACAACTGGAATGTAGTTACAATTGAAATGTTGGGGAAATAAATTATTTTTAATTAATTATTTATAACTAGTTTCTTTTGGCTCTATCATAGAAGAACAGGAAAAAATAACTATGCTTCTGTGATAATGCATTCACATTTCTCAGACGTGTTATTCTGCAGCTAGCAAGAGTAGAATAGATCTGATTAAATAGATATAAATGATCTTTTCATGGGCTATTGAAAAGCACTCTATTTATAAAATACAGAAATAAACAGTATCTTTCAGGCATTAAAGAGCAAAACCTTTATCTCCAGCACCAAAAGGTAAAGATAGTATGTTCTAGCTTTAAATTCCGTTTTCTACCTTTGATTTTGATCTGTTTTTCCGTTTTTTTAAAACAGATAACTAAAGTATGTTAAATTGAGGCAAAGAAAAATACACATAAGAATTCGACAAGTCAGATAACTGTTAGCTTAGCAAAACTGGAGATCACTTAAATCTATAACAGCAAAAATGTACAGAGACAGTATGCAACACAATTGTACAAAAAACATTTCATTGCTCCCTGAAATAGTATAACAAACAGTTTGCCATTTGATGTGTGTTTGGAGCATCGTTTATATAAAAATATTTGTTGTAGTATTTTAATGGGATTTTTTTTTCCACAGTTGATACTTAGCCAATATTGTGAATCTGCAGGATATAGGTCAATTGCTTTCTTTTCAACCATTTATACTAACATGTAGTGCCCACATTTTGTGGGGAGGGGGACGATCAATGAATGTTCACACTATTCATCACAGCAATAATGTTTGTGCCTTTTGTTTTGTTTTTAAAAAGTTGTGGAAGGCTGAAATTTTCAAGAATTCAACTCCATGATGACTAACAACAGATACTAGGCAGAAAACTAAATTGGTTGCCAACTCACATTTCTTTTCTGACCACCTTGTATGAGACATATTATTTCTGCCCTTGATACAGTACTACAGCAAACATTTCCTATGAAAATACTTTTTGAAGTCTGAGATTATTTTGCTTTTGTTATGAACGGCTTTAGTTTATAATATCCCATCTGGTAAACATCAAATAAATGATATGTTTATCTTGCTTGCAACACAAAACCACAGCTTGGACCAATGCAACATGGAGGCACACCAACAATTTAGCTCCCTAAGCCCAGTGGTATATCTTCCAAAAGGCTATCTGAAGGTGGAACCTTCCAGAAAAAGTATGGGAACCTGCCACCAGAAATAAACATCAGTAGTCCCTATGTGAATATAGGAGTGCTCTGGCAATTGTCACTTTAGATCCCAACCATCCTGCCTTTAGATTATGAGTAGTGTCATCTCTTCCCATCCTGTGGCTTGAAAAGCTAACTACTACATCTATATGCAATGTGGTAGTAGAAAGAGATCATTTGTTGGAAAGAGCAACAGGTGGGAGGAAGGTAATTTGAATTTAATCATTTTTCCCAACCAGTAATTTTCTTTCTGATCCCTTGTCCACACTCTGTTGGAGTTTCAGACTTGCATTGGTATTATGAACACATGCTTTATACTCCCAAGTGGACTTGAGTGTGGAAGAAGAAAGCAGTATGCAAGGAAAAGGTTAGACTCCACTTCTTTTCTCTGCTATTTCTTCCTGGAAGTGGTCTTCCCCCACCTCCCCTTCCCCCACACTTTAATTCTAGTTAGGTTTTCAGATCCATTCCCATATCAGAACCCCAATTTGAGATGCAGCTTCCAGGGAAGAGGACAATGAGGAAAGGGAGAGCTCAGCTCCTTCACCTTCTGTCTTCTCTCACTGCCCCTTTGCCTAAGGGAAACAACAACTAGCTGTTTCAAAGCATCAGCAGGGGCTGAAACATGTCTTGCAAATGGAAAAAGGCAATGCGATTCAGTACTACTTCAGTAGACTTTGAAAAATCATTGATAATCTTGGTGATAAATCTTCATTTTAGGTGTTCATTACTTTCCACCCAAATGGACTACAGCAATAATTTACCTCTGATAATCGGCTACACAAGCTGAATGCTAATAGAAAAGCTTTGCAGATGGTAATATTAAAAATTAAATGTGAACCTGAAAACTGTTCTTTATTTCCCCCTTAGGTGTAATTAAATTGTTTCCCTCGTCTGCTCTCTCTTCACTAGTTCAGACTTAACATAATTTTAAGCATTTACTCTGTCTCACACAAGTAGGATAAAAAACAGAAACTAAATAAAACATGATCAGCTTAGTCCAGAAAGTTAAGCATTCTTAAATGTGACTGAATCACAAGTCCACAACAAATGACTAAAACTAGCAGTCCTAGTGGACACTAAGTCTTACTGATTTGTGGGATATTGTGCTTTGAGTAAACATACAGAGTTGTACCCTGAAGAAGAATACTACTATACTTTTAAATTCTAAATAAAACAGGCTACTCAACAACTATAACATCTACTTCCACCTATTCCTCTCTGAATTTTTGCCTCCTACGTACATGGGGTACCCAGTCCAGCATCCTATGACAGAAAGAAGAATGTGAAGATCAATGGGGAAACTAGTAGGAAAAAGGGGATCCTTACAGTCCAATTTTATATTTACTCCAGGGTTAGGCAATGTGAGTCACAAGCAGTTTCTGAGATCTTCCTGGGCTTCTTAGCTCCTCCAAGTACCTAAAACAATTTCATTTATCCCTTCCCACTATTTCTCTTGATAGGCCTGCATCTTGCTATACCTGAAAAAAGGTTGAATCTCCCCAACCCCCCAAAAAACCTAGCTATGCACCCCAAAAGAAATTCTGCCAACCCAAAGTGAAATCTTCATTTAGTCCCCAAATAGGTGGTATTACAAGGAGAGACAAGGGAAATCATGTAGAACTGTTAGATTTGCTGTGTTCACATTCCCTTGGTAATTCCACCATCCCCTTTGCTTTGAATACCTAAATTCCATCTCTAAATGCCCTCATTTTGCCACCATCATCCCCACCCCCATAGTTCATTCCCTTTAAAATCCACCCCTTGTTCATTTTTTGTTTTTTGGGAAGACTAGAAAAGGAAGGAGCCTGATCTGGCCTGGGTTGTTCTTGGTGCCCAAACATTGATTCCCAGACCCATGGAGCTTACTCAACTCTGAGTAAGTATTCCATTTACTTTTACTCAAAAGTAAGTCCCATTACATTAAAAGATGCTTATCTCCCAGCTGACTATTTTATAGGATTTATAGGCTTGCTGACATTTGTCTCACATTTCATTTAAATATGTATTTTAATAGTTTCATTTATAGATGCCTGTATAGTTATCAAAACTGTGCTGAAGCTTGTACTGAAGGTTCCATTGATTTCAGTGGTATTTGGCAGCCAGTTTGAACGCTAAGTAGGTTTACCAGATGCTTTCTAAGATGCTTTCAAATATCCACAGCATTGAGCTGTTGTGTTTGTGTTTTGTTTTGTTTTTGTTTTTTAGTAATAAGGAATTTGACATAAGAATTGCTTACATGGAAGCTCTTTTAGATGTACAGGGCCTATTGTTGAACAAATATTTAGCAATGGAATGTTATTACATCCTTCACTGGCCTTTGGAAATATTTATCATAGGTATTCATAATTAACAACATGGTTCTGGGGTTTAGATAACTTTGAATTTTTCCATTTTTTGGAGCAAAGCATAAGGAAAGGGTTGGGTGGATTTGGAAGAAGCAAAGAATGAGCAGAAGCTCCAAAGACAGATAGAAGCTCCAACTATTTTTACAGGATTCCCAGGAGAGCAGAAAGTATTTTGTACTGCACAACATTGTGTAGTGCATTCATGATGATTATGATCAGGATTATGATACATAGGGCACAATGAAATTTGCTTTCCTCAGTCAATTTAGGATTCACATTTCTATTATTCTGTTCACAGCAGTAAGCCATACAAGTTCACAGTACTCTTTTACTAGATATATTTATGTCCTTCTCATATATTGTTGCCATAACAACTAGCCTCTTTCCCTCTGTATTATTTTTAGTGGATTTCCCTAAGAGCTGTCCATGTTAATGCCTTTAATCCCTTTTGTAAAGAAAATGTGATTGCCTTCCACAGCAGTATGCCAAATTAGGTCCCAAGGACCTTTGGTTTCTGGCTTGGAAACCTGAAGCACAGCTGAACTGCTTGTAAGTATCTAGTATAGACCATGGCCCTCCTATTGTTTTGAATTACATATTGTTTCCAAAGTGTCTGGTGGGATGTGAGGTGAGGTGTACAGCATTGTACTGCAAAGTCTTTCCGTTTTTCTCCTTTCTTTGGAATGAAAATGGGGCTTGCGGAGTAAATATTTCCATCGGCAACTTGAACAGATGAATTAATGGATTTTTTTTCTCTTTAATTCAGGCGAGGCTATGCGCGGCAAGAGGTAAGTCACACCTTCCCTGTATTTACCTTAGTAACAAGTTACAAGTTCATAGCTTGGATAATTTTGTCTGTTGTATAAAGCAGATTTCTATCATTTGATACATTAGATGCAAAACATACCTTGTATTATCAGCAAAAAGTATGGATGTGCCGAGTTGGATCAAATTTAGCCCTTTCATGGCTTCCAGCTATACTGTCTGTAGTGTCTTATTGCTCTCTAATCTACGTGAAATATTTTCAAGGATCCTTCAATAATTATATTGCTTAAAATAACTGTCACATCAATATTTGCAGAAAGGCTGAGCACCAGAAAAGGGTTTGCTTAATGCATTCGGAACGTGGTGTTTGAAGCAAGCACAGAGGAGACATTATCTCTCATGTGTCTTTTCTCACTTATGCTCACTGTCTGGAGGAAGACTGTGGCAACTCTTGTGTAGTACATTGACTGACAATTATGTTTGATAGATGATCCCATGAAAAATTGAGAGAGTGGGTTCTGGAACCAGGAACTTGTGCCATGAAAGATACATTTTTACACCTGGGAACGAATTCTAGAATACTAAATATACATATTTCTACAGCTATGAATGAGAAATGTGTTGCTTTTTCCTCCTGTTATAAATGCAGATGTTTACTTATTTTTTATTCAGCCACCATTCATATGTGTTTTGCAGAGGAAAGCTATAATTTCTACACATGGTCCTTCCCCAAATCTGCTTTCCTCAGTCATATGTGTTTTGTATTCAGGAATCTTGACAGAATGGATATAGAAGAAGAATACTTTATTCAAAACTGGGGCAACCACTACACTAATATATAATAACTGTTATGGCCTTTAGGGACTTTGGCGGAAACAACCAACCACAGGGTAGCAAAAGGGGACTTTAACACCATGTATACTCATACTCTGGCTTCGAAGTGTCTTTGCCCTTTTGACTTGAGAAAAGCCACAATTATAAAAGAACTAAATGAGCTCTGCAGAATATTTTAGCCATTAAAGTCCTAAACAGTGTTATGGTGGTTTAAAGGTTACCTTGTAACCCTTCAGCCTCAAAATAAATTACTTGCATTTTCCATTAAATGTCTCATGAACCTATTTTTGTTTCCAATTTTCTTAGCAACAGCAATTGCTGAGGCCTTCTCTTCTCAGACCAGAGGTACAACCTTCTCTCTTTCTTGCTGTTCCAGAAATTTCAGACCACTTGCATGGAATACTGTACATTCTGATAAACATTTTTACTTTAGGGACATATAGTTCTTTATCATTAATGGAGAAAGGAAGTATATTTTAACCTTTTTTTAATAATCTGTGTATTAAAGATTAAATGACAAGTTAATTGGATGCATGCACTTCATGCTGCTGACATCAGTTGTGTGATTATGAAGCTGTCATATTTCTAGTCTTTTTGCTCTCACTAAAATGGTCCCAAGTTCATTTTAGTCCAAAATAGCATAATGAGTTACAGTATAAACATTACTCAAAGATCATCTTTTCTGCTCTAATAATCATAAGAATGTTCATTAACATCAATAGAAAGATTAACAGGATCTTTAATCTCTGCAAAGTTAGTTGATACATAGTGCTTTACCTATGGAAAACAAACCTAGTTCAGAACAGGGATATACAAGTAGAAAGGTTGGTTGGAGGGGACTGGAAGCCAAATGTTTACTTGAGATGTCCATACTATCATCTTCTAAGGCTACATCTGCTTTGCAGAAATAATCCAGTTTGTTACCACTTTAACTGCCCTGGCTCAATGCTATGGAAATCTGGGAACTGTAGTTTTGGGAGACATTTAGCCTTCTCTGTCAGAGAGACTAGTGCCAAACCAAAGTACAGTTCCCAGAACTCCATAGCATTGAGCCATCGCTGTTACAGTAGTATCAAACTGCATTATTTCTGCAGTGTGGATGCAGCCTAAATTAGTAGTGTGTCACTTCAGCTGCTTTTGTCTTACATCTACCATCATTCCTCACCATTGCCTCTGCTGGGTAGGGAACTGTAGGCCAAAAACATCTCAGGGGCTTCAGATGCCTACCTGTATTCTATTATCATGCACAAAATATCTTGTGTGAGACAGTAAACATTGTGTACAATGTTCTCCCCAAAAAGCTAAGAAAAATCCTGTCTGAAACTTTGAAGAGATGCTGCCATCCACAGTTGACAATACTGGTCTAGACAGGCAAATGTTCTGATAAGGCAGCTTTTTATGCTGCAATGAGTTGTAGTATGTCATATGTTATGCATTCAGCTTCACACTAAATGGCCATAAATCCTACAGTGTAGAATAAGAATTCCACAGACGGAATCCCACTATCCTCATGTTTTGCTGGGATAGCCCTCCCAACATCCATTCCATTGGGAGTGGTCAGAAAAATGTCTTGCTAATTTCCATGGTCAGACACATCTCCCACCAAGGTACATTGAGGCGTATTGGACAATGTCTTTGGTCTTCCTCTGGCAATGGGATATAGCTAAACACTTCTTCCATTCCTTGCTCTCTCCACCACAGTATGGCTGTTCATGGGTTTGATCACCATGAGTTTGGAGAGAGGCTTTTGTCATTCTGGAGGGTGAACAAGAATCCCAGTTTCCCTAGTGTCTCCCTCCAAAAAAACCCACATACACTGGTTTAAGGTAGTTGTATGCTTGCTTATGTCACTAACAAGATATTATTTTTAAGACATAGATATTTTAAATATAATTGCTTTATTCAGTTTGACAGGGAAAACAATTCTACAAGGAATATCCAGTTCAGTTTCACCGAATGAATAAAGTTGTGCTGGCTATGGGGGAGATACCCATGTATTGGAATCTGGAGGACCTAGAAATCAGGGGAAAGAACTGCAATTTAGTTTTATGTGTACCCATGGCCAGGTTGAAATTGACTTCAATGGACAAATTGATCCTTAGATTAGAAGGTGAACCATGTGCATGACCCAGTGAAATGAATTGTATGGAAGAGTAATATTTGCTACAGTAAAAGCTTGGTGGCTATTTTAAAGAAACTGCTTTGTAAGGTTTTCCTGGAAACTAGTTATGTATGATGTACATTATTAACTTATAAGACGTTTTCTCCAAATACAATATTATTAAGAAGCCATAAAATAAAATAAGCTTATAATAATTATATAATAACTACATGATAATTACTTAGTTTATATTACAAACAGAATTAGTAGCTTTCACTATTAATTGCTGTGAATAAATTGGTCTCTCTCTTAATTTAGGAGTATTTCATTAGCTGTAATCTAAAAATATATGGGGTTGGAAAGCAAAACTTTCATTTTTGTGAGAAATATGATACTACATTCAAAATAATCTCATCATGCCGAAAACACTGTGTGTAAAGCACAACAACAACAACAACAATAAATCAGCTTTAGCATGAATGCACACTGAATGTCAACTGCATGCTTTTGTGAATCTTGAACAGACCTAGACACAGTCCTAAAATACATTTGAAGATCCCATTGACTTTGCCTTACCACAAGAACTATAGAATAAATTTTATTTCTCCCACATCTGAGCATTGGAACTGAAGGCAGGAAACCCTCTGGGAATATTTCCAAACGGGGGAAAGTTGAGGATTAAAAGAGACCTAGCACTTTAAAATCTTTTTCCTCTGCTCATACCCACTTTGACAAAGTGTACTCAGGGCTCTTTAACATCAACAATCTTTATTGTGTATTTCTACTGAAATTTTCTTTTTCTCTTTCTCTTTTGAATTATAGGAACTCTCTATGGAATCGGGAATTGATCCTGGTCAAGAGTATTATGGGCAAGATTACTACAGCTATGAACATGGGTATTATTCATTTTGCATTTTCTATACAATTTCACAGATAGCACAACTTTATTGTTATTTTTAGGGGATGGATAGACATCACACCTGGAATCTTACAAGCTTTTTAAGCATACCCTAAGACTCAGACTTGATTTCTTCTGAAAGTAATTTCCTAGGTCAGCCATCTTCAAACTGGTATTCTCCAGAAGCCTTTGGTCATAATTTTTGTCATACATTGGCTGGAGATGGTGGGGATTATAATCCATGTTAGGAAGGTACAAGGTTGAAGATACTGTTGTATGCCATACCCAAAGTATTTGCCAATGTCTGTTTATACAAAAAGCCATTGGTGTGGATGGCTTTTATTCAGGATATAGACCCCCATGGATATATGGGCACGCCACATGTGAATATATAGTCTGGAATCCTGTTAGTTAGTCCCAACTAGAATAGACCTGTTGAGTTAATTTTTGAATGGCGAGTCAACAGATAGATAATACAGTGCTCCCACGTCATACGCGGACACACCATATGCGGCTTTCAGCATACACTGAAAGCCACTAGGGAGCGTGCAAGACACGAGGGGCAGCGGGTCCCATTAAGAATAATGGGACGCGCATCCATGGCGTGGTCACATCGCCACACTGCTGAACCATGCACAAGCCCCATTATTTTCAATCGGGCTCGAGCATAAGTGGGTATTTTTGTTTACGTGGGGGGTCCAAAACGGATCCCCCGTATAAAAAAAAGGGTGCACTTTACTATCATGAATGGCTCTACTGTGGCACTAATAATTGGATTTAGGTTGTCATTGTGACCTTGCATTTTGATTTCATCTCATAAATATTGTAAACATTGGACTGGAGTATCATAATCATCACCACGATCATGCTTATTTTTACTATCCTCTTTTCCTGAATCTAAGACTCAAGGTGGTTTACCAATTGGAATAAAATACAGTTACAAGATCAACATTTAAATGGAATTAAACTAGCAACAACATTTAGAAACAATATAAAGCATAAAATTAATGGTGTTCTTTTTAAAAATCTACAGTTAAAATAATAAAAACATCCTGTTAAAAGTCCTTTCTTTAAAAAAAAAAGGAAAAAGAGTAGTAAATCTGGAAAAGTTCGGAAAAGGAATAGTAAATTACGTTTCCTGGGTAAACACAACTCTCAGCAAAGACAACATTCATAATTGGTTCAGTGTGATTAATACATATTCTGTTGTGAGGCAATTATTTTATCAATCAGTTCTATCTATTTTCAGAAGGTTGGCAATTCGAGGCCCAATTGCTGCATGACGGGGTGAGCTCCTGTCACTAGTCCCAGTTTCTGCCAACCTAGCAGTTAGAAAACATGCAAATGCAAGTAGATAAATAGGTACCACTTCAATGGAAAGGTAACAGTATTCGGTGTAGTCATGCTGGCCACAAGGAGCTTCTGGCATTAGTTTACTACAAATGTTGTTCATATCTATACTCCATAATGTCAACATAATTAACATTATAACCACATTATAGCACCACAAGCTCAGCCATTGACAAGTTAGGCCCTTTCACGCCACACAGTTATAGCAGTTTGATTCCGCTTTAACTTACATGGCTCCATCCTATGGATTCTTGGAATTTGTAATTTCAAGAGGTATCACTGAGTTCTGGCAAAAAAATGTAAATATCTCTCCATAAAATGCAAATCACTAAGCTCCGTAGGATAAAACCATGGCAGGTAAAGTGGCTAAAAACTAAAAGGACAAGCAAAAAATAGTTTCAAAGTCTATTAGAATTATTCCCTAGAATTAAAGTTCCCTAGAATTAAAACAATTTAAATTAAATCTTATAAAAAGTTGTGTAGGACTTTATACGTCATAACCATTACTTTGAACTGTGCCTCAAAACAGACTGGCAGATTGGTTTGCACATGAAACATGAAGTCTAGTCTTAGGTTGAGAGTAATGACTTGAAGCTAATTAAGTAATGTAACAGTGGTTGTTAAATGAAGTGCTCTTGTAAAATATTCACCTTTTTCAATGGTATTTATAGCAAGTTATTTCTATTTGCACCAATGGTTTTTAAATCTCCTACAATAATAACAAATTAAGAAAAGTGTGTGGTAGTATTGAAAACAGGAATGGAAAAAAATACAATAAAAGTATTTCCTTGTACCTTACGTTCACCAAAAATCTTGAAGATCATTGTAGAGTATAAGAAATTATCTGAAGCTGAGCTATAGGAAGGCAAAGATATGTGATCGCAGACTTTGGATATGTAGAACTTTAAATAGGATTAAGAAGCAAACAAATTAAAGAATGTTGGATGAGAAAAGTGTTACTGTGTGGTTGCAAATGTGCTGAATCCACATGTATACAAACATAGAGGATGTCTGTACCTGGCTTTTTTCCCAGGTACGAATTGCCTCAATACGGAAGCCGTCGCCGGTTGTTGTCTCCTTCTGGAATGTATGATGAGTATGGTGAAGTGGTTGTCGAGGGTGATGGTGGCTACTACTATAGTCCACAGGGAACTACAGCAGAAGCAGAGGTAGGTTTCTTTCTTCCAGTTCCATCATCTTTAACTGTCTTTTAATTCTATGTGGACACAATTAATAAACAGGTTTCTTCTGTTTTAAGATATGTGAATGGAAGGAAATTAATTGAAGGAAAGCTTTCAAGACTTATGCCCTGCAGCTGTCTACAGACTCCCATACTAACACTAATTCTCTGTGGAAGCTTACAATGGCCATCCTGAACTATGGGGGGTACAGTGTGTGGTGCAACTGAGGGAAGATGGAGTTGTCTAGAATCAGGGAACCTTCTCCTTTGGTAAAATGATTGTCAACCTCCTTCAACAGCTCTCTTTGCAACCTCATCCCACATTGTTAAAAAAAAGCCCCCTGAACACTTTTCACAGACTGCAGGCAGCTACAGAACAGTGAAAAGTGTCAGTTTCCCTCCATTAAGATATTTCTCTTCCGGCACCCACTAGTGGCACACAATCCTTACCCTGCCACACCATCACTCATATTCAGAAACCACTCATTGCCACGTCTGATGCAGAAACAAAGTGCCTGGCTGCACCCACATGGCCAGGCACTCTGTTTCTATGTCAGATGTGGCAACTGAGGGGCTTCTGAGTATGAGCAACAGTGCAACAAGGTAAGAGTGCAGGGGGCATGTAAACAGCTAGTATTTGCTATGGAGTTTCTAGGAAACTCCATGACAAACCAGGGGTTAAACTATTCCAGGGTAACAGTTGTTTACCCTGGTACCAACCTGGATCCTCTGGATCCATGTCTGGTCTGGCAGGATCAGGCCCAATCCTGCCCCCGGGTTTTGGCCTGTGTCGTCTGAACTAGATTATGTGAGGCTGTGCCGACAATGGATTTGCACCTTTCTCTCTCTAGTAACTACACACAATTTTGCATACAAGAAGTCCTGAACTGCTAACTTTCTTAATACTTGCTAAGGCTGATATGGATAGGAGCCATGCAAAGTTACTCCAGAGTAAACAAAATGAGAAATTTTAAACTGCACAATGTATATATCAAATTCAAACTATTTTGTTATCAATATTGCTATTCAATATTTAGATTTCTGTCAAACACAAAGCCAGGAAGTATAACAGATTTTTTTAAAAAAAACACACACACAAGGGTCAAATTGTCACTCAACTTACACAAAACAGAATGGTCTCTTGAAATTAAGGCCTGTTACATACTGCCAAAATAAAGCTGCTTCGGGTCTCTTTGGAGGTATGCTATTTAAATGATGCATGCATCCTAAGAATCCGGAAGCTGCACCAAAGTTGCACTCCAGTGCTTAGGAATGGAGTGTGGTTTTGGCGCGACCTCCGGACTCTTAGGACCCATGCATCATTTAAACAGCATACCTCCAAAGAGACCCAAAGCAGCTTTATTTTGGCAGTCTGTAACACGCCAAAAATTCAAGTATAATATTGAATCATTTGATACTTAAAATACTGTAATGTTTGTTCCTTAAAATACTGTAATATCATAATATAACAAGCAGCAGCAATAGACTCAAGAAAATATGTTCCATATTTTCACTCTTCCTATTACCCTTCTCAAGTAAGGAATCTGGAGACAACATGAGATGAATCGTTTCTCTACAACAATAGCCATATATAGATAGCATCACAGTACCAGGATGCATACAATACTTATTCGGTGGTATTCCTCCCTGCTGGTCCTGCATAGACTGGGCTAGATCTTTTGACATAACTGAAGCTGTTCTGATTTGTTAACAAGCATTGCTGTAGCTGAAAACCCACTTCCTTTTCTTTCCATGTCACAGCAAAGTGATAATATAAGGTGGTCACCTAAGTCAGTGGTCAGATGGTTATTTTCCATGCCTCCCTCTGGATGGTTTGTTTTTTTTAGTGTAGTGAATAGACATGCAATCCGAGGAAATCATACCACCTGTAATATACATTAGAACGGCATTCTGGATGCTACATCTGAAAAAGGTGTGATAAGCCTAAGGATGAGAGTTTTCAAAATAAAGGTTTATTTGACATCTTCCACTCATTTTCAACACAGTAGCATCCTCTAGTGGTTAGTATTACAATTTGAAACCTTGACTGTAGTAAAACAAAATTACAGCTTATCCTGTAAATATATGCCTGCTGTAAATTGTGAAGATGGGCTAATATATTTGTATAAAACAAATCCAGGTTATTCTGAGATAGAATTGTCCACTACACCCACAGCATGCTGTATGGAAACACTAAAGCTGGATTTTCCATCCTTCAGAAAAATAATTGCCAATATATTATCTCAACTACTCATCAAGCAGGATAAAATATGCATCTTTGATTAGAGATGTTGCAGTTGCCACTGTGGCTACATGACAGAGTGATGCTGAAAAGTGAAAGGTCAAGCAATGAGATGGTGGAAACTGCAAGTTGACACAAGACACTCCCTTAAACTGTCAGTTGCTTAGATACTTACAGAAATGATGTAAACACCATCCATGTAGTTATTTTGGTTTAGGATAATCTAACATGTTAACTGTTCATTCTTTCCTGCCCAGTTTTAGTAGGGTTGCACATTTTCACACCAGTCAAAAGCATAATGAAATTCCATTTTTATAATTCACAGGGGACAAGACAAATTGTTGTTCCAAGCAGAGGTGTAAGTCAGAGACCAGGGCCTCCAGTAGCTATTAGTGCTGTAAGTGAAAGAAAGGCTATAAGAAAAGGCCCCAGCCAGGGAAGAAGGAAACTAAGAGCAGTGATGCAGTTGAGCCGATTAGCAGTTAGTGTTCACAAGCCAGGAACAATGGAGGCAGCCCCATCTCCCTGGAAAAAAGCAAAGATATTCCCAATGATGCTACAGAAAGTGAAAGGCAAAGATGCAGATTATGCCAAGCTGATGGCAGCGCGACATGCAGATGGAGAAGACAGCATGGTTATTAAAGGAAGCTATTTCCAGAAAGCTGCAGGAGATGTTTCATCAGCAAAAAAGCTTGATCATGCTCTGAAGCGTAGTGGTGTTTCCAAGAAAATTCGAGAACGTGGTACATCTGAAGAACTGAGTGAATCTGAATCAAAGTCAGGAATTTCAATTAGTGTTACAGCAGAAAGTGATGACGAGAGTGATTATGGCAAGAGGAAGAAAAGAAGAAAGTCATCTTCCTCAAGTGAGGAATCATCGTCATCTTCATCATCATCATCATCAGCGAGTAGTTCATCTGCATCTCAGTCAGATAAAGATTACTTGAAAGTGACACTGGACCAAGATGAAACCACAGAAAGTACGGTGGATTCTGATGAAGAACGTTCAGATTCATCTGGATCCTCATCCAGTAGTGGCTCAGAGGATGAAACCTCAGATAGTGGGAGCAGTGAGGATACAGAGTCAAAAATATCATCATCCGTGCAAAGCACAGTTAGTAGTGAGCCTATCTCCAAGTCAAGAAAAAAGAATAAATCCAGGTCCAGTATCAAAAAACGACCATCTGCTGCTGGAAGTGAATTAGAAGAGACAATAACAGAAGTGTCAGAAGATGTTGAAGAGCCATCATCGCCTCTAGAAGAAGAGGCAGAAGAGGAATCAGGCGACTATGAAATTTCTTCCTCTACTGAAAAAACAGTTTCCAGCAAACAGAGGGGAAGCATCGAAGGAGATATTGATCCAGATGTTAGTGAAGGAGAGAGAACTACCACCAAGAGCTCAGCAACACCAACAGATTCAGATACTGGCACAAAAAAGAAGAATGTTACTAAAAAAAGCAATGCAGGATACAGTGGACAATCAGCTGTTGGTACCAAAGGGAACCGGAGTACGACAGAATCAGAAAATCCAAGTGATTCCACATCCTTTTAGGAAGGAAAATGTGAAATAGTAGGTAGACAGTTTGCATTAAAGTCTGAGTTTTGTTTGCTGTGCTTTCTTTATTACTTTGTGTGCAGTGAAAGGAAAGACATGTGCAGGAATAGAAAAGAAAAACTCTATGTAGGTACAAGTTGGGAAAGAGTCACCTCCTCCAGTAAAAAAAAAACAACAAACTTTTTTTTGCAAAAGACAAATTGCAGGCTTCTATATAAATGGCTTGAAAGACTTCACAATGTGGATACGCACAAATGCTATGGTATATAAGATAAGAGTACAGGGAAGCATGCTATGAACTCAGATAATGAGTTTTTAAAATATGTATCACCATATTTGGGTAATGAATTGGTATTCCCAGATTAAAAGAGTTGGTATGTAAAGTTTATGGGAGGAGGCTGGTTCACTCAATTAAAAAAAAAAAAAAACAGAAGTGACTCTTGATCACTTGGTTACTCCCCATTTCGAGATTATCAGTTGCATGTGAACTCCAATTAGCAGGTTTGTGTTTGAAGTGGTGTGGTGTGATATGACCATTCTCTCTCTGTGGTGTCTGATCTGTGATGATTTGTTCATGCAGGCAAGTTACCACTTGATGCTGTAGGCATCAAGCAAAGAGCTGGCACATGTGAATAGCTGTGAATTTTAAACATTCCTGGAGGTTTATGTCTATTTGTATACAGCATGGTTTGCATTTTCTAAAGTGGTCTGTTTGATCTCAAAGTACTTTTTTTAAAAGTCAGGATTATGTGCAAAACTCTTATACTTTCACTGCTACTACCCAAATTAATAGCCATTTTCATTATTTACCATGAGGCAATTCTGTAAGTAAACTGATGATTTTTACATTGCTAGTATGTATTCAAATCTGGAAAATGCCAGCTAAATAATGTCGTAGAATAATTCTATAGCAGCTGTTGTGATCGTTGTTGGCTATTAGATGAGCAACCTTAGGTTTTTGAAATTCCATTAATTTAAATGGTGAAATTATTGTACATGTTGGAAGTGAGACAACACAAAATGAACTGTTGGTTCTTACAGTATTCACACCTTCCACTTCCTTTAGAAATATATTCCATTCCTATCAATATAATGGGTCTTGTAAGGAAGAAAATCCAAGTTTCCCTTATGGGCTGATAATATTACATAGTATTTTGATTAATTCAATAATTACTGTATATTAAGAGGCAATTAGAAGCAATTTTGCAAATCTGTTTATAGCATTATCACTATCTAAGGGCAATGTACCTGCTTGTATTTACTGTGGTGGGGTACAGACCGCCCAAAAAGGGTGGTCTGCTGGCGCCTTGTTTTGCTGCGCAAGGAAGCCACAGTGGACAAACCATGCAGCTCCCTCGCACAGCCAAAAGAACCTGCAAAAAGCAGGTTCTTTCTGCGGCGTCACAATGGGGGCGCGACGTGTGGATTCTAAGTGTCCGTTGCGTCAAAATGGCCGCGCCCGTGTGTACAGGCGCCTCCATTTTGATGTCCTCATCACGTGCTGGGGTGAGGTACATATGGGCGGTATGCCCTTGGCCAACCCCTAGCATGTGACGAGGGCACCGCAAAGGCCCGTCTGGAAAGGGCCTGAGTGATCATTCAGTTCTGATTCTGAGTACAGCTATCACAGGTAGAACCTGACTTACATTTAATATCTCATCACCAATGTATCAAATAGAATGGTAACATTTTAAAATTGTTTGAACTTCTGAATTAATTCCAGAGATAACTGGATCAATGGCTGTCAGAGAAGATCCCACAGAAAGCTGCCACTGCCAGCACTACCCAGCTTTGGATCAATAATGCTCCAATGGCTAATTGTGGCAAGCAGGTCTCTGGGCACTCAGCCTATAACATTCCATTATTTCTCTTTCTTAGCTATTTGTTTTCCTCCCAAACTGGATTGTGTTGATAGAATAGCATTATACTGTACCACTATAAATTTGAAACTCAGCTCAAGTTTATTAACATTAAAAACTTACAGTTCATTATATTGTTATATTACGAGAGCTTGGTACAATTATCTTTGGCACTACAAGTCCCAAGAGATATGTTGCCTGGGGGATGCTGGGATTTATAGTTCAAAAATAACATTTCCAAATTCTGCAAATGGAAGCATAGCCACAAAAGGGAGATTAGAAAAAAGGTAGTTCAGAGTAGTCATGCATTGTAACAACATATTCCCTCCCACATTTCAGGAAGAACGAGCCTAACACTACATACGTAACTATCAAACAATGAGATTCTAAAATATTCATGAAAATTATTGGTTCATACATTTTCTCTGTGTTTTTAAACAGATGCTGTCTTAAATATACTTCATATGTACCGAAGCATTCATGTGTTGATACAGAGCCATTGCCTGAACTTTTTAACATAACTTCTTAGTTCAGTTGAACTGATCAACAAATAGGCTATCTCAAGTCTCACTGGAGTCATCTTGTGTTCTAGTGGAAATGAAGGAGCTGGAAAAACCTACAAAAACAAGCTCTTGATATAATTTAATAACTTCATTTTTCTCTCTCTTTGTTGTCTCACAGTGGGCCAGAAAGAAAAGGATCAAGTTGGTAGTTGATCCAGAATATGAGACCAGCTCCACTGGAGAGGACAGTGCTCCTGAGAGTCAAAGAAACCGCCTCAGTAACCCCAACATTCAAACCAATATCAATGGCAATATCTACATTGCCCAAAATGGGTCAGTTATAAGAACCCGGAGAAGTTGCCTTTCCAATAATTTAAAGGTCACCTCCCCTTTGCGGCTGGGAAAACATTTCAAGAAACTTGATAAGTTAGCAGTGACGCATGAGGAGAATATCCCACTGAACACATTTTCAACAGGGGCATCATCTAGTGACAAACTGAACACAAGACCATGCAGTGTTTCCTTTGCATCCTCTGCTATAGACACTGAAAACCTAGCAACAAAATCAGGGGGCAACAGATTGAAAAGCACAGAAGAGCAAGAATCAGTTATTGATAATGAGGACAGGAAAGAGCCTTTGGAATTGCCCAGCGACCACACACAGTCGGATGATGATGAGCTCTGGATGGGCCCGTGGAACAACCTTCACATACCAATGACAAAACTGTGACCTCTGTTTTTCATTTTAATTTTTACTCCCATTTATAACAAAAATACACTTTTTATCATCATCGAGGGAAACCATATGAACTTTGTGTCATTCACATACAGTTGTATACTTTGAACAAAATGCTTTAAAGTAAAAGAAAAAAAATCCAGAAAATTTGCACTCACATTTGTACCAATTAATTGTTCTTCCTGACAACTCTTTTTTGACAGGCTCCAAATTCACTGAACAAATACTCATTAAAGTGGACTAGTTTTATTGGCTCTGGAGTTATTGTTTAATAAGCATAAAACCACTGCTAAAATGCAAATGAATTGATTGTTCAATATTTGTAGCTGAAATGGCAATAGTCACACACTTGTTTGACTTGTCTGTAAAGCACACCGGAGCTTGATTGGCAGCCATAACCTAGAAACATACACTGGGTCACTCTACTGATAGTCCTGCTACACTTGATGTATCTGATCATAGTTGTGATTCAGCTGCCCATGGTTGATATATAAAGAGTATACTGCACAAAAGATGAACTATTTTGGGTGAGTCCCTCAAGGCTAGCTTGAAACTTGTGAAAAATTAATCCATATTTGAAGACAACAACCTATGAAGCAAATCACTAGCTGCCTTGATAATAGATTTTCTCTTTTTAAAACATTAAATGTGCCTTATTTCTAAGAAGAATGTGTCCAATATTGTAGCCACTGGCTCTTGGTGTGCATTCCTCTGCAGTGTAGAAGGGCCATTTATTTCATGACCAATACTGCATCTTCCAAGAAGCTTAGTCAAATATTCTATTTCAAAAAAACATGTCAACTCTCTTAAACATCTATAAAGCCTTTATCATTTTTACAATTTGTCTCTGTAGCCCTTCTAGTTTGTGATATCTTTGAAACACCCCAGCCATAATTATCTGATAGCATACATGTATTTGCATCTTCTATTTATCCATGCAGATTTTAAAAGTACATTGGTTCTTTTATTTGTTGTGTATTAAATGCTAAAGCTTTGCACAAGGAGTTTCCATTACAGCAACAAAGACCTTCCTAAGGCCACTTTACATGATAAAATAAGTATGTTGAGCATGATGGTGCTGTAAATTCATGCAAAGTTCAGCACGACTGATGCAGCTGTTGGTTGAGGTGAAGAAGAGTGCAACTACACTTGCACAAATAACTATCAGTCTACAGAGATATTATTATTATTATTATTATTATTATTATTATTATTATTATTATTATTATTTCCTGCCTCTCCCCAACAATAAAAGCTACAATATCATATAAAATACACTCAGTAAAACAGTAACACCACTATCAATACAATGCATTGACTAAATCTATAAGCAGAATTCTATGGAATATTCCCTTTTAATGCCCTTTTTATTCAGTTGCTTCCTAACCATAGGGTGACTCCAGTTCCTCCCATTCATTCTCTTCCTGCCATCTTTTCTTTAGTCATGTAGGGGAACTGTTCCCCTGTTACCCAGGAATGAGCCTTCACAAAGGTGTACCCTGGCAAAGGGCAGTGCCAGGTGATGCCACTTAGCCAGTGGTTCCCAAACTTTGGTCCTCTGAATACTTTGGACTTCAAAACCTAGCCAGTCTGTCCAACAATCATGAATTGTGGGTGCTGAAGTACAAACCATCTGGAGAATAAAGTCTGAAAACCATTGCATTAAAAATGAACCATAGTTGCACAGAGTATGCCTTTCAAATCAAAAGCATCACGTCTAACACATGAGGAGTATGACCAGAATCCTACTGGATAGTTACAAATGGTAAGACTTACACATTCATAACTGCTTCATATTCAGATTCTCTATAAATCCTCTTATTTAGGGGATTTATAGGGACCATGAAGGTCCACAGTCCCCCCTTACTAGTCAGTAGCCCCTGTGATCAGTTGAGGTCCATTGCCCTTTTGCTAATGGAGTAGATGATTAACATTCCCATCTCCTCAGACAGAAACAGGGTCCCTGTAGCGAACTTCCCACACAATGGAGATCCTATCCTCCTCTATCTTCCTCTGTCATATCCAGCACATCCCAAACAGGTGCTTTACTTAATAAATACATTCTCTTCATTTGAGATGGTCTCTGATACAAATTCTACACAAAGTGAAAAGCTGTAAGATCTGCTCCATCTAAATTCTAGCAAGCAATTCAAATTGGCTTACACGTTGTAAACTGCTTAGAGAGTGCTTAGTTCACTATAAAGTGGTATAGAAATATAAATGCAACTGCTGTTGTTATTAAAGCATTTCTAAAAGTAGGCAGCCAGGTGCTAAGTCCATAAATAATATGAAAGTGTGAAAAGTATGCTCCAGATCGTTTCAGAGTCTAATGCATCATATTTTGCCCCTCACCTACCAAGGTTCTCTAGTTTGTACAATTGAAATGACTGGTTCTGTCTTGGCTCCACCCATTCATCCTACACATTTGCCCTACACAAGAACAGATTTTCTTTGTTTAACTGAGCAAACATACTGACAATTGTAGTAAATGTGACTGGAATTGTGAGATAGGCCTTTGTCTCAGCAATCATACAACTGTATCAGCATGTACTGAACTATGCAAATTTAACTCAAAGCAAATTTGCTAGCCTAGTTGTGACATGCGCTGTGGCCCTTACGGAATTAGTGCTTCCTCAGGTACAAATCTTGCTTTAAAGCAATGATGGGAATGTTTTTGATTTGGAAGTCTAACAGTCCTACTCACAGCCAACAGTGAGGAATGCTAGCTATTGCTGTCCAACAACATCTGCATGATTTCCATCTACATTGACCTAATCCAGTTGTTAGTTCCAAACAGTGTCCACCCAGTAAATCCATGGAAATAGTCGAGCCAACACTTGTGTGTCCTTTTGATTCAGCTGGCCTGTTCTGCTTGGGACTAAGAATGGGATTTAGGCCATGAACTATAGTCTTTGTTCCTAGATGTACCAGTCTTGCAGATGGGTGGGTGGAAACATCACAGAAGAGGGCCTGGCATATCATATGTATTGTTTAACTGCTTCAGGCTCTGTACATTTACAGCATAATATGCTCCGTGATGCATTTTTTAAAAATGTACACAAAATCTCCCCTTTAAAAGGCTACTTGATATACAAAGGGAACAATTCAGACTTTCCAGCATTATAAATTAGAAGTATTTCCAATGGATGAGATGCTCAGCTGGGGCAAATCAGCATAACTTTCCTGAAGCCAATGGAGCTTTGTAAATTTACAGCTGCTCGGGAGCTTCCGTAATGGGATTCTTAAGCTATAAAACTGCTCTAAGTGAAACATGAATCAGGCCCCTGGTATCAGCAATATACTCATTATATAATGCAATAACCTCTATGTAGATGCATAGAATGGAAGATTAAAGATGATGCAAAATCATTTATAGCAGGGATGTTTGTGATAATTAATCTTGCTTTTTTATTTCTATCATCGTCCTCCCCTTTCTTGCATTTGTTTTGGTTGTTTGTATGTAATATCCCTGTCTGCAGCTTTTACAATTAATCAATATTTTTTTAACCTTATGGCAACAGCAGCCAGAATTAAAATGGGAATGATGCAGGCACTTGAATGATATCAAATGGCACAGAAGGTAATAGAGCAATGAATAAAGATCTATATATTTTCCACTACGGCTCGCCTTTGGGCTAAAAAAAATGCAAGATGGATTCCTGGCCCAAAGGATTCCACATCTAGCGACAAAGGCCAATGAATACTGAAACTTTAATGAGCTTGGTTTGTATAAAATGATCTGGCCAGGGTACAAGGGTGTGAGAATACTGAATTATTATTATTATTTTCTGTATGAAATGCCATCATATGGATTTGCAACTCTACTCTGTTTTCTTGGAATCTAGCCTAATATTAACATAGAATTACTGATCCTTTCCTAAAATTACAACGGACAAAACTGGCGGAAAAGATCAGCACAGTCAAACCAGTTTGCATATGTTGTCACATGTGGATGATGAAGTGTCTTTTCCAACTATCCATACCTTAATGCAGTAGTGAATGTATCCATGTTACATTACTGCAGCACCTTTTGCCATCGCGCTTTTCTGGGTTCAATCTTAATACCTACAATTGCAAAAAACAAGTGGTTTTCAAGGTGGTAGCCGTATTAGTCTGTTGTTCTATTAGTGTATTAGCCTAAGAAGGAAAAGTGGATGAGGGATACAGCAGCACATTTGAGACAAGTTGATTCATTTCAGCACAAGCTTTTGTAGACTCCACTTTGGGCATGTCTACCTGGGACAACTACATTGATTTCCCCCATCCTCACTGCAGCATGTCTATGGCCCCATACAGACAGGTCAAAATAAAGCTGCTTCGGGTCACTTTGGAGGTATGCTGTTTAAATGATGCATGCGTCCTAAGATTCTAGAAGCCACACCAAAGCAACACTCCAGTCCTTAGGACTGGAACATGGCTTTGGCACGGCAACAGTGGCACCTGGTGGCACAGTGAGATGAATGAAGACAGCTGCCAGGCATATATAGTACAGAGGTATCTGGAGCATCTCTGAAGCCAGAGTATTATCACTAGTGTAGATGAGCCCTTCACCAGATGTGTGAGGAAGTGAAGTTAAGTTCCTTGAAGCTTATCCTGATTCACATCAATTGTTTCTAAAAACAAACAGACCCATAATTCTGGTCAATCCTATAACCATTGATATGTTGCTGTTTTTTAAGTGCAGAACTTGATTTGGTCTTAATTTTAGCCTCAGAACCTGAACATGTAAAATAATAAAAAGCTAGTACTTTTGATCATGTGCCTATCATCAGAAACTGTGTCATTATGATTCCCCCATCTGAAAGAGCCTCCACGTTACAGGAAATTAAATCAAGAAAAGGCCCAACATTTCTATTTCACTGTTTGTGTTTCATTGCCCAAGTAAAAACTGTTATTTTGTGTAAATACAAACAGCCGAATCCTAAATAACCCATTTTGTACCACATAGGACCACAACTGAAGTGTTATGTACTGGATTCCAGCCAGACCCCTCCACACCCAAGTCCACTTACTGCTAAGCAGCCACTGGGATCAATGGGGGTCTGCTCCTCTATCTATAGAAAAGTGGCTGCCTGGTGTCACTTTACGAATGCATAACTATAGGGTATGTATTCATAACTGCTGGACAGGTTTCCTGCCAAAGACTTTTGTGTTGAAGATTTTTAACACTATTGTGTCGGACACTATATGTTTCATTGACTCAGTGACTAAAACCCTGTTCTGTGGCACAAGCCTTGCATGGCTAATAAAATAGTGTGCTGAATACTGTTGGACACCCACCAGGATCTCCCATACCTTCTGCCCATGGCCCCAGTTTTATACAGTTGCAAACAGGATTATCAAATCTCTGGTGGGACAATTTACATGGAAGGAGACGTTTTTTCTGCTTCCTGAATCACAAATTGTGCAAGACTGCGTTGAAAAGCACTGTATTTCTCTTCTTTCTCTCTTTGTGACTATAGTCTGCCTTTCATGCTTTGCTTTCCATCCTGTTTCATTGCCTGACATCTTTTCCCATTCCATCTCATCCTTAACATTAGCCTTTGGGTCTTTTGGATTCACATAACTGAATTCTTCAACCTCTTTCTTCCAACACTTCTACTGGTCGTCTTTACTGTTGACTCATGGCTATGTAGTCTACCTCCTTCTTTCTGTCACCTGTGTTTTGCATTGTGTACCTACTACTACCTTTCTTCTCAGTTCTGAAATGGTCAGAGTCTCAATCCTCCTACCACTGGAAAGAGCAGAGGCATGCTGAAAACAATTTCAGCTAGCTACCAAGGCCAGTCAAGAATAGTTTTTTGTGGGTTTTTTTGGGCTATGTGGCCATGTTCTAGAAGATTTTCTTCCTGATGTTTCGCCAGCATCTGTGGCTGTCAATTTCAGAGAATGCTTGCCTGGAAAAAGTGTGTGTTTGTACACACACACACACACTGTGTGACCCTGGGAATGCAGGCAAATCACTCCTGCGTTCCCAGGCTCACAGTGTGTGTGTGCGCGCGTGCGCGCGTGTGCGCGCGCACACACACACACACTTTTTTCCAGGCAAGCATTCTCTTAAGATGCCAGCCACAGATGCTGGCGAAACATCAGGAAGAAAATCTTCTAGAACATGGCCACATAGCCCGAAAAACCCACAAAAAACTATGGATGCCAGCCATGAAAGCCTTCAACTTCCAGTCAGGAATGTTTGACTCCTGCCTTTATTCTGTCTCCACCTTCACTTCCTTCTCACTTTCTTCTTTCCTCTTGCAACATGTCCAGAGAGAAGTTCATTTGATGTGAAGAGAATGCAGGGAAACTATGAAGTTTATTGCACCGGGGTTAAAACGTTCCCCAGTGTGTTCTAACGTGCCCGCGCGGGGGCGCGCATGGAACGTGACCGGAACGCGATGGGGCCAAGAACCCCAGTTTACTGCACACTGGAACTCCGCCTTTGCCATCAGGTGTTCCAATCACGTTCCCATCGCATTCCAGAGGCGCCATGTCTGGGGACGCTTAGAAACAGTTCCCAGAAATGGCGCCCTCTGGAATGCAACGGGAACACGATTGGAAGGTCCGGCGGCAAAGGCGGTGTTCCAGTGTGTGGTAAAACAGGGTTCTTGGTTCCTGTCATGTTCTGTGCGCCACCCCGCGTGGGCACATTAGAACACACCGGGGAATGTTTTTACCCTGGTGCGATAAACTTCTATGTCTTCTTCCTCTTCCAGATGATGTCCAGAATTCTGGGAACAGAAAGTGCAGTCCATTCTCACTTCTTCACTCTGAGCTTCTCTTCAATATCAGAAGTTACTCTAACACTGGCTAGAATCTTGTTCGTGACTGATGCTGGTGTAACCCATAGTTACCAAAGCATACGTAGTGTTAAAATTAATGTTAAAGGATGTATCCCATGCTACCTTTCTCAACATGGTTGTCTTAGGTACACTCAGAGTGCTTCCAAGTGCAGGCATTGATTGGCTTTAAGGGTGCAACCAGGTAACATCTGTATGCTGCTTCACACAAAAGAAGGAACAGCCTTATGCTGGCTGATGGTGGCGGCATTTCCTTTCCTGGATGTACATCAGGCACATCCCAACACCAATGGGGGAGTGTGGAGCTGCATCTGGGAGCCAAGAGAAGGAAGGGCTGCAGTAATTCTTCAGACCATCAACATAGGTATTCTGGCTGAGTTTTACACTTCACCAGCACCCAAGCAGGATTGTAATCGTGTTTTCAAGCCCACTTGTCAAAAAAATAAAATAAATAAAAAAGGCCTTCAGATAACATCATCTTAACTTGGCCTCTGTCTGTATGGGCCAAATAAAATGGTCTCTCCGCTATCCTCTTGACAGAGAGACCAGACAACACATGGTTCAAACCCTGTTTCTGGTGTGAACAGTCCATATGATGTCCACCCCATTCATCACTGGAACTGGGGGATGTCCCTTAAAACATATTAAAATAATTCCCTGCTTGCTCCAGATCTTCCGAAAAGATCTGAAGCCCTCCATTTTGATGCTGGGCAGCTGTTTAAAATGCACCCCACTTTGCCAAGATCAGAATGAGGCACCCAGAAATGTCATCAAGGCTGTGCATGTCATTTTAACCTCAGGAATGAGTGACTTGCCACTGTGGTGAGCATGCCAGATGGTGCAGGAGGACAGCCATGTGAGCAGCCACCTGGCATCAAAAGGGAAGGCCCTAAGTAATAGGGTAGGTCAGGGCAGCTTTGGGGCCAGGATATTCTGGGCTGCCCTAGGAATATCCTAGCCTGTCCAGACAGATCCTAACCTGGCCGGAAGATTCTGCTTAGTTACACATGTTACTCACGTGTAACAAATAGGTGATGTAGAATATATATATAGGATATATCAGACAAATTCAGTTCATGTCTGAACTGAACCTGGGTGCAGAATTTAGGATTTTAAGGAAATACACACAGAGTAGAATACTTGCTGTGCATTATAAGGAAGAACATGGACAAAAATAGATTACAGATTGCGCTCACAAAGAAACAGGCTCTTAAAGGGTAAGCATGGGAACACAACTCTGCTTTCTGTCCTGAAAAACAGCGCATAATTCTGATTTGCAGGTCTATGCTAATCAACAAAGCCTATCAAGGAATTAAGGCATGATGATTTATGGATATTTGCACTATTCTCAAACCATTGCTGGTATTTGTGAATTTAAGGCTTTATTGCATCAGAATTTGAAATGTACACACATGTTTCTAAGAGAAGAGGAGGTTTTAGAACAGGATGTAATTCTTACTGGTGAGATTAATACTACAATTAACATAATCCAATGCCCTGTAAGGACCTAATTTTTTTCTGCAATTTTTTTTTGTAGCAGCTCAAATGGGGAAGCAGGAAAGACTTGTACTCCAAGTCATCATCATCATCATGCATTATTTTTGATAATGAAAGCCACCACTCAGAGTTAGGGTAAAACAAATTGCTCCCACTCTGACCTGACTTCATGCTGTCATCAAGAAACTTCCTCAGAATGAATCACCTTGATCTGTTTTTGTGATGCTGTGATTAACAAAAATTGAATGAACTGCATGATAATGTGATGTCCTCACAATGCCAGCATGAATCTTGATTAGCTGAGATTGCTTCTGGATAAAATTTTTGCATTTTCATGCCATTCTTCAATGGTGGAAAAAGAATTCACTGCAAACAGGTACTGTTTTGCATTTCAAACTTTTGGGATGACAGTTTTGTCACAGCTCTCCTTACAGTTATTTGTGTTTAGAATATATTACTTTTTAGCAAGTCAGACTGGTCCACTGAGTTCAGTACTGGCTGCCTGACTGGCTGGCTACAGGTCTCCAGGGTTGAAAGAAGCCTTCCCTAAAATGCCAGAAACTGGATTTGAAGCTAAATGTAAAAGGAAAGGCCCTTCTCATGTTCTTATGGCACATTTCTATCATTACAGTCAATGGAATTAAACAGTGATAGAAAATAGCTAGAAAATAACTAGAAATAGTAATCAAGAGCTTCATTGCCCATTTGGTGAGAAGATAGAAGCTGTTGCAGCATGACTTCTTCCCATGATGTTACAATAATAAGGGGAGCCATGATAGGATATCTTCATCTCTGCCTCAACCTCCACAGAAAGCAGGGAAATTCTGCCATGAGATAGAGTCATGGGTTGGGTTGTTCTTCCAATATGGTCCAAGAGTCCTTTTAGGTTCTGAGATCTCAGGTCCTGGTTCTCTTCTCTGGTCCTCCAAGTTAAAAGGAGGAATCTAAGGTTACACTACTGTGTTGAAAAGTGTGTGTGTGTGTGTGTGTGTGTGCACTCTTGTGTTTCTGATTTAAAATACATACTCTATGCAACTGTGGTTGATGCTTAGCACAGTACTTCTGAGACATAGGCCTGTTACAGACAGCCAAAATAAAGCTGCTTCGAGTCACAGTGGAGGTATGGTGTTTCAATGATGCATGCATCCTAAGAGTCCAGAAGCCACACCAAAGCCATGCTCCAGTCTGGAGTGTGGCTTTGGTGTGACTTCTGGACTCTTAGGACGCATGCATCATTGAAACACCATACCTCCACTGTGACTCGAAGCAGCTTTATTTTGGCTGTCTGTAACAGGCCATAGGTTCCCAAGATGTTTTGGATTTCAGTTCCCAGAATTCCTAACAGCTGGCCTCATTTGTTAAGGCTTCAGGAATTTGAAGTAAAAAAACATCTGGAGGACCAATGTTTGGGAACCACTGACTTAATGGCATCACCAGGGGCTGCCTTTGGTAACTTCACCAGGGCCTGCTTCCTGTGACATCACGAGGATTATCTACAGGGCTCAAGTTTTGGGGCTTGAAATCTCAGGGCCTGGAATATTCCTGACCTAGCAACCCTGGTCCCTATTGCTTATAAACACTCAAGAAAAGAGCCATGATGTAAGAGTGCCCATCCCACCAACATAACAGCAAAAGGGAGGGAAGGTGCTGCTGCATTTTATCATTTTGAAGTTTTGAAAGTAAAAAGCTGCAGGTTTTGTCCCTTTTACGTTCACTTTATTTTCATATTATTTCACGTTTGCAGGAATGTCATGTGAAAAAGTTCCCACATTTGTGGGTTTTTTTCTAATTTAAATCTACTTTAAATCCTGTTTCTGAGCGGGATTTCCCTAGTGTGATAAGGTCCAGAGCGTTTTATCACCATCCCCCTCCTGCTCCTACCATGCACTATGCAAGCTTTGCAGCCAAAGCCAATTATGCTCCTCTAGCTGCACATGTTTCTGTAGATTTATATATCCAAGGCACCTGGACTCTTTTCTTCCCTATTAGTGTTGTATTGTAGAACCCTGTTGTAGAACTCTTGGGGTTTGTTATACAGGAGCAGTTAATGTCTTGGCAGAGCCTCATGGCACGGGTCTGCTTAGTACATAAATAAATCGGAGCTTTTATAACGAAGAACTGCTGTGCCAGTTGTGGAACATTTCCCTCTCTTTCTCCCAGTGCATGTGACTCATTGTCACTATGCAGTGTGTGTTTGTTTCTGCTAGTTTTCCCAGCCTCAAGGAAATCCTTTTGTACAAATTAGGTTTTAATAACTAGACCTACCTTGTGGATACAATATAATCATGAAGTCTTTAGAAGTGCTAAATCTGTAAGGATGAAGGTCATGAAACCTACCAGAGATAGGGGCATTCCATTTTGCCAAGGCTTAACAAGATCTTGGCATTTTCCATGATCTTAGTGCTATTAGCATAAAACTCTTCAACAAGTTTGTTTTTCAGCCTCCTTTCTGTGTACTTTACTTTTGTCTTCTTTTAAGTTTGATTCATTTGGCTAAAATTCCACATTCTGAAGGAAGACATTTTGTCTAATAGCTTCCTTCATACTGCTTGTTAACCTTGCCAATGACTTCTTCAGTTCTGTATTTCTCATCCAAATGTATAATATGCATTCTACATGAGTCTTTACAAATATGGGCTGGAATTCATAATTGCAGTTATGAATGCATAACCTAGACTTATGTAGTAATAGTCAACCTGTATTTTCAAAAGCACTTTGATTTCTTGTGTTATGACCTACAGCTACAACAATAAACTTACTAGATTTGATTTGAGTTGACTAATCAAGTTCCCATTGATTCAGTGGATCTGTTCTAGTTTGGACAAATTATTTTATTGAGGCCACCGACTGCACTGCTCAATTATCATGCATTTCTCCCTGCACTTTTCTCCAGCAATATGGTTAGAATAAATGTGGGCTACTTTTCAGGACTCTGATAAAATGTAGGTGACTGGAAGCAAGTCCACTCCAATGGCCTCATGAGAGATTAAGTTGCTTCCCTTTCTGAATGATTAGTTTTATTGGCATTGGCAGAAAATTGTGTGGATGGGTGCCTTCAAGTCATTTCTGATTTATAGTGATCCTGAGGTGACCCTTTTGTAAGGTTTTCTGGGGGAAATTTGTTCAGAGGTTTGCCTTGGCCTTGCTCTGAGGATGAGAGCGTGAGATGCGTCCAAGATCACCCAATGGGATCCCATGGGCGAGTAGGGATTCAAATTCTTGTCTTTAGGGTTGTAGTCCAATGCTCAAACCATTACACCATGCTGGCTAACTCTCAGAAAAAGCTTAGTTTTATATTAAATGAGACCACAAACATAAAGTGCAAAGATTCCTGTCTTTGCTGCTACTTGTTTCTGGGTGAATGTTCTATTGCTCAGGTTAATTAAAAAGCTTTTTTTCTTTTTTTCCCCTTATCTCTTTGCCTTGTGTCCCTAAACCTATAAGAGTTTCAGACTTCCTTAAACATGAAAGCTAGGCCAAATCCATACCATAGCAATCTTAGCGAATTCTCACCATGTGGCAACCTATTGTTATTTAACACCTTCCTAAAGGAAAGGAGCAAGCAGGGTGATGGTGTTATCTCAATTTTGGAATGTCTTCTCAAAGAGGTCCAACAGGTTCTGCTCTAGTCCAACATAATTGGGTACCACCAACATGGGGAAGTCCAGTCTGCAAATGTTTGAATGTTTTTATCATTACACCTGGGACAGTAGTATTTGCCCTACAATCCAAATATAGAAGAGTGGTCCAAACATTTAGGCTGTAGTCCTGTATCAGATACATAAAGTGTTGTGGCTAGGCTCCATTTCCTAATCTGTCCCCTGAAATCCACCTTAAAATGTAGGGAACTCTACCAAGGGATGGTGTTTTGTAGCACTGGCAAGCAAAATACTAAAAAATGATGCATCCACCAGTGAGCAGCAGTGTGACAAACAAAAACAGGGACCACTGTAGTGTCTTATATCTTCATCACACCACCACTTGCTGGTAGGAGAAGGCTGGACATGTCATCCTTTAGGAAGGCGTGGCAAAATGACAACAGGCTAACAACTTCTGAATTAGCCTCCCAACATTATCTGACCTGATCACCTCTAAATAACTAAAAAAGCCACCCAAAGGCAAACAAACAAACAAACAAACTGGACCAGTCTTCACAACAAGACTGAAAACCAGGAATCCTTTAAAGCAGAGAATCAAATAAGGATTGGCTCACTGTTTGCGGCAATTACACTTCCTTCTCTGCTCCCTAAGTCATTACAGAAATTTGATGTACTGTATATACTCATGTATATGTCTAGAAATTTTAGGCAAAATTAACCCAAAAAACCTAAGTTGACTTATCCATGGGTCAATGTACGTATTGTACTATGACTCTTATCAAAAAGGGACCATCCTCTGGTGAAGAGTGTAATTTGTTATGGAACCACTGACCCCCCCCCCCCCCCCTTTCTGCTCTCTTATCTATCCAGTCTTTAGTGCAAGTGCAAACAGTTATACCTGCTGGAATTTAGTAAGTTCTTTCTCATGGTTTTCCTTTGCCTCACCCTTTAGATCCTTTGTTACATTCACCTAAATTTTAACCTTAATTTATCCACAGGTCATATCAAATCCATAATTTTGATCCCAAAACCTGCCCTCAACTTATACATGAAGTTGACTTATAATTGAGTATATACGGTAACTAAAACAGCCTCCCCAATTCATCAAAGTCCAAATATAAACTACTCCCTGGAACAGGAAGAAAATAAGGAAAACAATGATGAAAGAGCCAAGCTCCTGGAACTCACTAAACAAATTAAAGTGCAGCCCTTCCAAGAAATGTGCCTTTTGTCTGCAGAAACATTGGGCCAAAACAAACTGGCAAAAAATGCTGGCTTCAGGGTGGCATGGAGGTGTGGTGTACGCATGGTGCATGCCCCAATACCACCCCCAAGCCAGTGTCACATCACCTCACTGACCACGCATCAGGACTCAAACTCTTTGAAGCCACATCTGTTACAGAACTGCTTTATGGACCCCAGCTGGGACCCCTCCCCAACTCTGCACCATTATAACTTGTGCAATCCAAATTTTTAAGATCAGCATTCCAAGCTCCAAACAATTCCTGAGTGTTAATAACAAAATCTCTAAAGATATAATGAATAAAAGTGGTGAAAGAGGGCACCCTTGTCTTGTTGCTCTATAGATGTTAAAGGGCTTAGTTATTTCTCCGTTTATTAGAATGTTTGCTACTTGCTCTCTATAAATAGCTTGCATCCAGTTTTCAAAATTCTTGCTTCTCTTGTTTCTCTTCAGATCGTATAAATCTTTCACCTTTCATATTTTAAATACAGTTTTTACCTTCTTTTATTTTGTATCCTGTGCTGGTCTATTACCTTAATAAAGATGGACTGAACTATCATCCTTTATCTCCCCACTCATCAGTGGCACAGAACTCTGTCTCTTACTACAGCTGCCTAGATTTTAAGGTGAGTTTGCAGACATTTGTAAATTAGTATAGTAAATATAATTAGAAAAAAGTTACAAGGTTGTAAGGCTAGCTTAAGACATTGCAACTGCCTAACAGGATACCACCCTTAATATATAATATTTTATTCTGGGACAAAAAAAAGTGGGTATAGTTAACCTACTAGTGACCCTTCAGATGTTCTTGGACTTCAACCTTTACCATATCTCACCATTGGCAGTGCTCTCAAGAGCTGATGGAGCTGCAGCTCAAGAACATCTGGAGGCCACAAGTGATGTCATGGAGATCTACCAAGTTACCTTAGCTAGGTATCTGTGCAAAACCTTAGCTAGGTAACATATCCATGCAAATTTTCTCTTCATCTTAATTGCCAGTGGGGAGGGATTGCGGACTGGGAAGGTCACAACATGAGAGGAAGTTTAACTCTTCCTCTCCAGCTATAATCCATCTCTCTTAACTAGGGGGAGAGATAACTTCCAGTGAAATACAACTATTAGTGGAGTACTGAAGGCTTGTAGCCATTTTACATTAGAAGCGGAAACTCCTGATTCAGCAAAAATGGTTCTTTCAGGCTGAACTTTCCCTTTGCTTGCTAATTAATGATTCACAACCCATTTTTCTCCTACTGTCTTTATAGCCAGCATCCCTTTAAGGAGATCTTCTATTCCACAACCTCGGCAAAAACCTTCTTCTCAGTTGAGGCTGCTGCGCAAAATATAGACTCAATATGAAGCCTGTCTTTTGATGCTCTAGGGCTCAAAAAGTAATTGGAGCAATCAGTATAAACTACAGTATTGTGCTACACTGAACCAATTTTTTTTTTTAGTTTTTAAAAATAGTTTTTAGAATGTGGACATTTCACAGTGTTGCCAAAGGGTTGGTATTATCTATATTATATCTGTATTATACAGATGATGAAGTGAAATGATGAAGTGATTGTGAAACCTGTGGAGGGATGATTCCAAAAGATTTATCTAACCTCTGTCTTGTACAAGAATTGCTTCATCTTGGAGAAATGCAGACTTCTTTGTGGCTCAGCAAATACTTTTTTTAATGTTTTAGTTTCTATTCTCCTGCTGATGAGTTTCATGTTTTCTTTTGGGTTCACTTTAGCACCCAAAGGACTGTGCTGAAAGAAGAAGAGAAAAGACCCGATGCTTAGTGTTATTCAGTGATCTTTGCACCCACCTTCCAGTATGACTAGTAGCCCCTATGCCATTATTCTCCAAATGTGGATACTGGGCACAGAAATGGAGTACTTGGATGCTGTACCTTGCTGAAATCATCTGCCAACTCAGTGCATCCAGATTCCCAAAGCCTCATACAGACATATACTTATGCAAATACCTATAGCCCAGCCTTACATCTCTACAACCAGCCACCTGTCAAAAAGGGGGAACCTCTCAATGAGGTCGCAATCACGCAAATCCACCAGTGCAAAACATTGCTGCCAGGGCAGTTGTGATATTGGCAGTCACATGGTGTCAGTTTCTCTTCCTCTCCCCTTGTGCCCTTTATCACTTGCTAATCCCAAGAAGGCTGATTCCCTTCCCCCTCCACCCACCCCAATTTCTTTAATTTTTTTAAAAAACCACTTCAGTTGCAAAGCTCCAGAACTGCATGGAAAGGTGTGTATATGTGTGTGTGTGTGTATGCCAGCATGATGCAATGGTTTGAGTATTGAACTATGGCTCCAGAGACCTCACTCTGTCATGAAACCCATTGGGTGACCTTGGGCAAGTCCCATGCTCTCAGCCTCAGGGGAAGGCAATGGCAAATCTTCTCTAAACAAATCTTGCCAAGAAAACCCCATGATAGGCCTTTTAAAAAGGATTAGGGTTTCCCCTTTGACAAGTTTGTCTAGTCATGTCCGATGCTCATATCCGTTAATATGCCAAGGGAACTTTCATTGTCAAAGATGACTCTGTGGTCATGTGGCCAGCATGACTAAGTGCCAACGCACATGGAATGTTGATACCTTCCCACCAAAGCAGTACCTATTTATCTACTTGCACTTTTACATGCTTTCGAACTGCTAGGTTGGCAGAAGTTGGGACTAGGGATGGGAGCTCACTCTGTCACGCAGTACTTGGGCCTTGAATTGCCCACCTGCTAACTTTGTGATCATCAGAGTCAGTGTTTATAACCACTGGGCCACCATGTCCTTAGGCCTTATGGTCACCATAAGTTAGAAACGACTTGAAGGCACGACTTCAAATAAATAATCAAAAGCCATGTTGGGTAAGGTGTAGGGCAGGGAGTCAGGGAATTAAGGGGAGGGGTCAGCAAGAGAGTGTGAGGGCAGCAGTAGCCCCAGTCACATAAATGTGAAGTTGAGTGACAGTGGCTGCTCTGAAACCAGTAGGTTTCCGTTTTTTAAAAAGAAATTGATGCAGCCTGTGAGAACGGGGCTCATGTGGTAATCTTAGTCCCAAATGTTTATGTATATAGGATTGTAACCAAGTGAGGGCAGGAAAATCAAAAAATGAAAAACACTTTAGCCAAAGCTTACAGGGTGAGCAAGAAAAAGAGGAGGTTTGGTGTTTATTTATTTTTTTCTTATTCTTCCCCCCACTTGGACATTTTGTCTCCCATTGAAATCCATAATGAGACATTCTCCGGGTCATCCAAGGGGCCCTCTGGATCTCCTGGGGATGCCATCCTAGCTCTTTGTCTCCAGGGATAGCTGGATAGTTGTCTGTTGCCCCCACACTGCCTGCTCTCCACTGGCTGCTAAATGGCTGTGTTGAGGGGCAGCTACAAAATGAATGGGGGAATTTGCTCACTGTGCATGGTTAGGATAAAATTCCAACCTCCCTGACTACACCACCCAAAACGGAATGCACCCTACATATTTCAACTCCAGTTGCACATTGCCCTTACCTTGAGCAGTGGGCTGCTCAGGGGCTCAGACAAAATGGTGCACTCAGCTGTTCTCATTTGCCTTAGTGGTAGAGTAGACACTCACAAGTAGACACTGCCACCCCAACTGTACCCCTACACCTTACTCACCTTTGGACCCCTTGTCTCACTCATGAGTAGAACCCACACCTTACTTGTGAGTAGACCACCCTTCCTCACAAGTAGACTCCCACCTTGCTCATGAGTAGGACCCTGTCTTACTTTCAAGTAGGATCCCACATAACTTGCAAGTAGGACTCCATTCTTACTTGTGAGTAGACCCCCTTGCTCACAGGTAGACCCACAGCTATGTCACAGGCAGCCCCCCCCACCTTACTAATGAGTAGACCACTACACCCCACCTTTACCTGCAAGTTCAGACCCCCTACTAGAGAGTGGAACATATTGTTCAGCCTTGTCTTTTACCACAGTGGAAGTGGCCTCCTCCTAAGGAGGACATGGCCATTGTGATGAAGCCAGGAGAAGCACACTTTCCCCTTCCCCCTTTGGGAAGAAGGCCTAACTGGATGTCCAAGAAGACCCATTTTAAGTGGTGTAGTTCCATCCTATAGAATCCTGGGATTCACAGTTTTACAAGGCCTTTTGCCTTCTCTGAAAAAGAGTGCTGATACCTCAAAAAACTACAAATCCCAGGATTCTGAAAGAAGGCATCATGACAGTTAAAGTGATGCCAAACTGCATTCTTTCTACAGTGCAGATGCACCACCGAATGTCACCGAATTTATACTGCTGAATGAATGCAGTTAGAGACTGCTTTAATGCAATAGATGTCATGGCGTCATCCTACAGAAGCCTGGGATTTGTAGTTTTTGAGAGATAATTGGCTTTCTCTGACAGAGAGCTTTGGTGCCACAACAAACTACAAATTTCAGGATTTCATAGGCGCCATGGCAGTTAGTGGTGTCATTAATTCTTTGGTAGCGCAATGGTTAAATACTGGTACTGCAGCCAAAACGTTGTGAGTTCAAACCCACAGGGCTCCAGGTTATTCAGCTCTCCATCCTTCGTAGGTTGATAAAATGAAAATCCAGCTTGTTGGTGGAAAATGGTTAACACATTGTAAACTGCTCAGAAGTGGTATAAATATGTAAAGTGCTATTGCTATTGCTAATTCTGCAGAGTGGCAGCAGCCTTAGAGAAGTTCCCAAGGCTGCTTATTCCTCTGCAAGGGAGGACCTTTCTGTTTATCCTTATGGAGGAAAACTGATCCATTTCTACCCCAGAGATGCCCCTATAGGGGCCTAGGACTACAGTCTTCAGGTCTTTCCTTACTGGTAACATAACTCAATAGAAAAGAGATCAAATTGTGGAGTTCCTTGTATTGTGTGCACAGAACCATGGATATCACTCTGGTGGTAAATATTTAGGTTAGATGTAGTTTATGCATTGTTCTCAACAGCTCCAAATAATAATAATAATAATAATAATAATAATAATAATAATAATAATAATAATAATAA